>NC_087066.1:48913580-48985591 GCF_963678635.1 Symsagittifera roscoffensis | reverse complement strand
GAGGGAAGAGAGAGAGAGAGAGAGAGAGAGAGAAGAGAGAGAGAGAGAGAGAGAGAGAGAGAGAGAGAGAGAGCTTAGAATAAAACGTTTTCGTTCAGGTGATGTGCGAGGTGGTCCCAATGGACTTCGAGTGTCGCTGGACTCGCCGGTGGACCAGTTCCCAGACGATGGCGGGTCCTTGGAGGAATGGCAGTATCGCATCTTGGACTCCACCTCCAGCTCCTCTACCGTCACAGTATGTGATCAAACGATTCATGGGTTGCGCTTAGAATAAATTTTAATCATATTTAACTTTTGATGCATATTCAATGAAAGAATTAACTTTCGCGCGTTGCAACATTCAGTGTGACTATTTTGCAAGTGAGCGATGAAGCTAGTAACTTTTTGTTACTAGACTGCGGGCAAAAGAAGCAAAAAGCTGCAGTTTTCAGTTTGTCGGATGCAATTTTTAGTACCCGTCATCTTTTGAGTTCATTGAGGCGCTCTTCCTTTTTATTTTTGGCCATATTTGGCATTTACCTTGAGCGTTGGGCTAGATCGAAACGATAGTTGCTCCCTGTTTTAGTTGCAAGTGTTGCCGCCCAATAATGCTGTGGTGTCCGGGTGGAGCTTGAAGGCTGTGCTGGTGGATAAAGCGGGCAAAAAGTTGGACTCCAAGAAAAGCAGAGAAGATCTGTACGTCATATTCAACCCATGGAACAAAGGTAGCTGCATATCAAATTCGTTGTTTCTAATTCTCACAAAAATTTTTGATGTTTTCATAGATCTCAAAAAAAGAGCAGCATTTTTCATTTTATTTGAAATGATAAATTCCATGAACGACGTGAAATAAATGTCCTTCACCTATCGACGGTGTATGATTTTCGTGAAACTTTGGAAATTTCCTTAAACTGAATCTTTTCTCTCTGCATGAAAACCAGGACTTGGCTTAAGTACTGTTAGAATACTTGGCTCCTTTCGATGTGGCGTCAACTTAGGGGCGTCTACTCCTCCAAGAAAACTGCAAGAATTTTATTTTGTGTGAAGAACGCGTATTATATAGTTAGTTAAATAGCTTTGTAACAAATTTAGAAAACAGTTGAAAGTTGGCTGAAATGTACTTTGTGGAAGGACGACATTTTGAGGCTCAATTAAAAATGCACATATTTTGAATGTTAATCTTTTGACTTGGCTGAGAGAGGAGGGAGGGTTATGGATGATAAGCTGTTGTGTTGGTTTAGCTGACGATGTGTTCTTGGCCAATGAGAAGGAGAGGGAGGAGTACGTGATGAACGAGAGTGGCCTCATCTACTCCGGAAGTGCCTTCTGGCCATACCCCAAGAAGTGGGCATTCGGCCAAGTCAGTTCACTTCATACTATTTACAAATGGAGCCCCAAACGTTGCTTCTATTTTGCTCTTTTCTATAGATAGGAAGCTGTTCAAAATGAATCCCAGTTGGATCTTTTTAACCGACAAAGGTGTCCGGTTGGCACTACCTTTTTCATGGCGCCATTATACACAGTGGTGTTTGTGTATTCGTGAGTTGGGTCGAACGAAGCCTTGCTCACAATTTTCAGAGAAGCTCCAAACATTAACATTTTTCGAAGGTTTTGGGAAAAGATTTGGGAATTTTTGATCACAAAGTTGCGTTTTCTCGGCGCGTTCTTTCACTTCAAAATTACTGTTTATGAGTGCAAAGACACCTTAAGAAAATGTATAGGGTTCGCTGGCCAAAAGTGTATTACCAAAGGGAAGAACCGTTTAATGGTCAAGGGGTCCAATCCTCCTGGAACCTGATCTAAACTACATTTTATGATTGGATAAATTAGATATTTTACCACTGTAAAGTATTTAATATTAACCAATCATGATCCATCTAACTAACAACCCACTTATTTGTAAGTGCTGAAATTACTTGTAATTTCAGCACCAGAGAGATTTGAATTTAACTTAGAAATTAGTTGCCTCTCCAAGAGAACTTCAGCAGCCGCAATAAACCAGTATACCCTAGATCTATTGAGCCTAGCAGAGACTAGTTAAACAACCAGAGACTAGATAGTATAAGAGTAAGATTAGGATCGGTATTAGACTAAGAAGTTGCACGAATCTATCCGGCCGAAAATAAGATAGCGTGACGAGCAGACGGTGTACCCTATCCGAAATTACTCTATGAGTTAACCACAACGGTCTTAACTCATCTGGTGCGACCATAAGTCTCGAACAAGACCTTAATAGCTTAGAATTAACCAAAAATAGATTAGAATTTAGACAAAACATTTTTAAAAATGTTACACGACGATAATTTAATCGAAATGTCTCTACGACTCAATAGATCAAAGCCAATATTCCGAACGATAACAGAACTACCCGGAATTGGAAGAAGATCTCGAACCAGAGACGACATACGACAAAGTAGAAACTTACCAAATAGTTATATGATAGTACGGCAAAAGCCAACACAAACTTTTATATTTAGAATTTTATTAGCAATGAATTTAGATTTTCATTTACAAACATAAAATCTTGAAGTCAATCTTCATAATCATTTCAGGCGCTAAACAAAACTATTAATATACAATAACGATTGATAAAAAGATCTCAGATCGTTTTCCTAAAATTCTGCAGTATGATATAAAACATGTTTGAAAAATATTTATTGAAAATCAAAACAAAAATTAGTAGCATGACAATAAATTGTTAGTAATCATAAAATCATCAGTTGTCCCAGCTTCATCACCTAAAACATAACAGCAATCATAAGCTCACTAATATCATTAAAACACTAAATCTTTTTCTTAAATAAATTTAAACCATTTTAAACTTAAATTCACTTAATTTTAAAATCAGATCATCAAGGCTTATCCTTGGATCTTAATTAATTTTGTATTTAATTAAATTTAAAACTTGATCATCAAGGCTTATCCTTGGATCAAAAAGAACAATTTTGTTCTCCCCCACCCACTTAGCTAGTGTCTAACGACCTCAAACGTCGATTCACTATCCAACCCTTTCAAAAAAAACCCAAGACTAATAGAAATTTTTGAACAAAACTAACCATTCAAATTAGGATAAACAGTGAAGAACTTCGGTTATTCATCCTTCACTTGAACCCTCCTCTTACCAGACCCAGGATAAATCTTAGACTTAGTAAGTTTAAAATAGTATCTAACGAACTACTCGCGTTCTAATTATACCTGAACCTTGTGGATCGATTTACTATTCTCCAACCCTTGATCACAATCACTACCCCTAAGTAAGATTAAGTAAGTTAACACCTTAGCTTATACTAGCCACAAGAAAGTAAAAAAACATTCTTCGGAATCGATATACTTTTCTCTCCAACCCTGAACAAATAGACCCAGGTTAAGCTAACCAAAAAATCGTAAGGACTAACAATTTAAGAAAATAGAAATCATCTAACAACTTTTTGCATCCGTCATCCTAAACCTTATGTCATTTAAAAATCTAGGAAACAAACAAACAATCGTTTTGCACAACTGTGAAATAGATAACAAAAAATACGACCTTGTAATCACACCTCACACACAAACAGTTGGATATATCAGAACAAAACGACAAACACTAAAAAGGAAAATAATAACTAAACAAAGACAAGTAACACGAAAAAGATTTTCCGAAAATAGAAACGCATTTTCAGAATCAGAAGTCAGTAATTTAGACGAACTTTATAAATTAAAAGAGTCTATAGATAAAAATTGCCCCATTCACGATCAATTATATTTTTCCGACTCAGAAACAACTTCAAATTCATCAAAAAGAGGAAAAAGAAGAATAAAAAAGCAATATAAACACAAACCAGTACACTTGTATAATTGGAATCAACCAATTAGACACATCGATAATTACCTATTAACAGTCATTAAACGAAAAAATGAGCCAAACACACACTCCAAGTGAAGATAGTCCAGACGATGACGATATCTACCCCTTCCTCGTAGATGCACCCGATAATAGAGGACAGCATGATCTTTGCAAGAATTTTCTCTTAAATTTGTTTGAACCCGGAATTAGCCCATGTAAAACAGAGTTCCCAGATGTAAAAATAAAAAGACAAATTATTGATCACTATCTGAAAGATATATGTAACTTAACACAACAATACGGAATCTACACCATCGAATTCAGCTCACCAAACCCGAATCACCGCAAATATGTAATTCAAACAGACGATCTTGATTTAGAATTTTCAAAAGTATTCTCAGAATATATAAAAAGCATACAATATCATAACTCACAAAGAGCAAATTCCATATTTACTAATGAAGTTTTTGCGATAATATATAGTTATATTTCAATATTAGAAAACGAAAACCCAATCCCGCATATCTCACCGAATGAGACATCCAAACATATAAAGGTACGACATGAAATCACACTATTCTCATCTTTTCTAAATATAATTAAAGAAAATTTCACTAAAGATGATGTTTCACAACATACAAAACATGACTTACAAAAAATTTTGGCATGGTTTATAATAGATTACTTCACACATAATAAAGATTTAATTTCACAAGCAAGAAAAAACTTCAGACCCCAAAGTTCAAACGATGATACCGCCATCACAGAACAATCAGACTATGTTTGGGACCCCGAATGGTGTCATTATGCATTCATAAATATCCCACAATCAATCTCAAGTCAGGCAATAAGTACAATATCTTATGTAAGAGATTATGTAAGAGTAATACCATTATCCATTGATGCAACACCATTAAACTACAATACACTTTTACCCGATACGCGAAATAATAGTTTAAATTCGACCGTCATACACAATGAAAACCTTAATGGAACTAGGAACCTCACTCAACAAGATATTCAAACACCATCACACTTCATAAATGAAGAAATCGTCAAAACAACAACAACTACACAACAAATTATTTCACCGATACGCCCAAATTTAACAACACCAAGAAATACAAACACTTCACTAGCACAGGTAACCTTACAATCAACCGTTAAACCTTCGGTTGCTCCAAAATATCCACAAATAGATTATCAAACATATAGACCCATGACAATACCGTCAAAAACACGCAGAACATGAACAAGAAACACTTTTGCGGATCACAATTATAATTACACACATTCATCAAAAACAAACTATCCCCCACGAAAAAATAATAATAATCAGATAAGATCTCAATATTGGAATAATCCAATGGCAACAACCAACTCAGTAAATTTTCAAACTAATTCACATCCTCCACAGGATCGTAGTGAAAATTACCCATTCTTTCAACAGAATAAAAATAAAAAACAAGCACCTCATCAAACGGATTATCTATCCTCTGATGATGATTATTTACAACCAGATATATTTGCACCATACAATCAAAAATATCATGGACAAAGAATACAGAAACCACATACAAATCATAGAATTTTTTCTCCACACCCAATAGATACACAAAATCAACAACCAATACAAATGCAAAACCCGATTAATACACAATTTTTTCAACCAATTCAACCACAAAACCCAATGAATACACACTCGTATCAACCAACACAAATGCAAAATGAAATACCACTCCCATATTACCTTCAACAACACGAGATAACAAGCAATCAACTTTCAAATTTTTCACAAATGCCAAATGCCGCAGAATCATTACAAATGACAATGAATCCATACCTTATGGGTGGATCATCAATAACATCAAACAAACCATTAATGGTATTCACAGGAACAGACCCTGAATATTCTGTAGAAGATTGTTTAAATGCAGTAACAGCAAATTTAATTTTAAATATAGGACCTGAACCAATTAATACGCCACTACATCAAAATTGGATACATCGGCGCACAGCGTTGATACAGACAACCTTAGACGGCGCAGCCCAAAAATGTTTTTCAGTATTGCCTATAGAAACAAAATCAAATTGGAAACGATTTACACAAGAATTTTCAAAAATGTTTGACTCCGAAAGAAATAAACAACAACAAAGAGTTTTATGTAATGAAATTCGCAGATTACCAAATGAAACCATCAAACAATTAGCAGTACGTATCGAAACACTAGTTCGAAAAGCATATTCATTAAATACACACGACTATAAAAACACAAAAATGACAGAAATCTTAATGATGACCTTAACACCTCAATTAAGGAAAATAGCAATAAAAAAGAGAGCATCTCATCCCTCCTCAATTCGAGAGCCCAATTTAGATTTTCGAAAACTAGTAGACAAACTAGAGCAAGCGGAAATCACAATGAAGATTGAAGAAACAGAAAATCTGAAATTACAATATGTTAACCGAATTGAAACAAATACCACAAATATCAACAATATACAGGATTCAGATACAGACCTCGTTGAAAAAATCACTGAAATACTCAATATTTATGAAAAACACCCAAACTTTAAAGGCAAACCATCTTTCAAAAAATGGTGTAATTATTGCCGCCGATACGGACATAGTATTTCCGAATGTAGACAAAAACAACAGGACAATCAAAACAAACCTCAAAAATATAAAGAACCAAATAAATCATTCTATCAATACATGAAGAAAGACCAAAATCTACCAAACAAAAATGTATACAGCGACAACAGTTCAGGAAAATCACTTTCGAACAATACCAATTACACGAGAACCCAATCACCATATAACTCAAGTTATAGAGGAAGATCACCAGAACGAAGAAATACACAAAATTCGTCACAAAATCATTACAATAGACCAAATAGTCGAAATAACTACTCCAGATCAAATTCAAACACAACACAATTTGTTTCTAGATCTAATTCCCAATCAAGGAATAGATACTATCCAAACAATCAGTCACGAAACTCATCATATAATAGAAATAGAAACTACTCCAATAATCGAAATAGAAGTTATTCAAACAACCGAAATCAGAATTACCCGAACAATCGATCAAGGAATAACTCATATAACAGATCAAACTATAACAGACCCAACAATAATTATCAAAACAGATCTCGAAATAACAACAAAATCGACATTCAAGTTATAATAATCGTTATAGAAATTATTCCCAATCACCACACAGAAATAATAACCATTATAATAATTCTAACAATCGCCACAGAAGTAGTACACCTAAACATCAAAGACATATCAATCAAGTACAATCAAATCCAGAAACAACATCAGACCCCCCAGGTATTGATGACACAGTAAATGACGAACTACAACTAAATCAAATAAACTGTGGATCATCAGATTTAGAAAGTGAAATAGAAAACACTATCTCCATAAATATGATAACAGTCGAAAATGACTACGAACCTATTATATATGAACAACCTTTTTCATCACACATATATGAAAATCAATTAGAACTCCTTCACAATTATTATATTGAACCCATCCATTCCACACAAACGGCACAAGAAACTAACGAAATCAACACTACAAATCAATCCAATGAAAATGACAAAACAAAATGCTTGAATACAAATCACATCTATCAAAATATACAAAAAGAACAACCCAAAGAAAAAATTTGGACAATACCATTTCTTTTAGAAAGTCCAAGAAACAAAGAATTTCAACCACCAGATCTTGAAATTGATTTTTTAATTGATTCAGGAGCAGAATCAAACATAATAAACATTCCCACATGGAATGAGATAAAATCATTACACCCAACAGCACAAGGATCAACATTGGTAAACTATGGAAAAATTCAATTATTTCTTCTCCCCACAAGAACAATAGAGCAAAATAAAATTTTAAATAAACCATTTAAACAAATATTTCATATCACTGATATTAAACACAATATCATTGGAATACCATTTATCTCTAAATATATACCAACAATCAACATTTTGAATAGTAAAATACTAATCAAAGATAAATACACAAAAACAAAAGACACATCCCTAACATTTTTTCAAAGATTAAATAAACAACCACCATTCTTTTCAAAATTTTATCCAATATATAACTAACAAAGAAAACACCTGAAACCACTATCAGGAAATATATATAATTTTTCAATAAAACAAGTTCACCAATATGATAAAGAACAAAATAAACAACAACTCTATACGTCAGACTTTGAATTCAAACCTATCCATAAGTTTTTCAAAATCACAATTTCATCCATAAAATATTTGAAAAACTCGAATTCAGATATTATTTCGTTACATGTATACAACAATATCCCCTATCAAGTAACATTACCTTTAGGACTTTTAGGATATTGCAAAACCAACGCTACGATATCACCAATACACGAAAAAGCATACCGCGTCAATAATATACTCTAATTATTAGATATTTGTCAATCCACAATTCTTAATGAAGAATTATCCATAAATAATATAATAAGTAATGAAAAAAGAAATACAGATTATTTCACAAAAACCCCATATTTCAAACCTACATTTAACATAAATAACTATACAGAGGATCAACAGAAATTTTTAACAATGTTTAACTTCCAACATTCACAAATAACACAAGACGAATTTGATAAATTAGCCAAACAGCTAATAAAATATTCATCAGTCTATGCAACATCCAAATTCGATGTTGGCAAAATCAGTCCATCACTACATCTCCCATTAAAACCTGACGTAGTTTTCAAAAAACAAAGAGCAAGTAAAGTACCAATTCATTTACACGACAAAGTGAACAGATTACTCGATATTTTAGAACAATACAAAATTATATCACCGGTAAACAAAGAAGAACAACCAAAAGGTAACACATTTATCAACCCTGTTATCATCCTAGCAAAAGGAGAATCATTAAAAATAGTTCTAGACGCTAGATATCTTAATTCACTAATAGACGAATCAAAATGCAATTCGCCTATTGAACCAATACAAGTTATTTTAACAAAAATAAACGGAAAATACTTTACAACCGCAGATATGAATAGTGCATATAATCAAATGCCACTAGATGAACAATCACGACGCTTGACACAATTTGTTATTGGAAATCAACAGTATGAATTCAACCGCCTATTCTATGGAATATCCATAGGACCAGCAGCACTTTCAGCTTTTATGAGCAAAATTTTTAGACCACTAATACTCAAGAAAAACGCAATCACCTATCTAGACGATGTTTTTATGCAATCACAGACAAAAGAAGAAATGTTCAATGTTTTAGAACACTATCACAAAATACTTCAGAATGAAAATCTGAAGGCCGCCCCCGATAAATCACACTTCTTTTTAACACGAGTTAAATTCTTAGGACACAATATAGAAAGAAAAACAATCACTCCATTAAAATCACGCATTGATGCTATTCAGAAGCTCCAACCACCAACAAACAAAAAGAAAATCCAAGAATTCCTTGGAATGTTAAATTTTTTAAGCAAATATGTCTATAAAATGCAATTATACCTAAGACCATTCTATAATATACTTAGACAACAAAATAATTTTGAATGGAACACAGAACATCAAGCACAATTTGAAGAAATTAAAAAACTCCTAACTGAACAAATTTCGAATACAATTCCAGATCCAAATCAACCATTCTATGCAATGTGCGATGCTTCGAATTTTGGCATCGGCGCAGCATTATTACAATCACACAATGGTACAAACAAAATGAATCTTATATCAGCAAATTCTCGATTATTCACTCAAGCAGAGCTACGACTCTCAACTCTAATGAGAGAATGTACAGCCATAATATATACACTAACAGAGTATGAATTTCTGATACTTGGATCAAAACATCCAACAGTTCTATTCACAGATCACAAACCAATCATTTTTCTCTTTACACAAAAATCTAATCCAAATCACCGAGTTTATAGATTTCAATTAATTCTAATGAAATTCCCAAACTTACATATAGTTTGGACAGCAGGAAAGAATCTTGCATTACCAGACACTTTAAGTCGAAATACACCACCTGAATTACTTACACGTAAAACTACAGTTGAAATACCCAAAAATATAAAATTTTACCTTGCAGAAAAATCACCCCGACTAGAATGCAAATATGCAGTAAAAACTGACGTTGAACAATCACAGATAAATAATCTACAACACTTCCCACTTTATTTAGATTGCCAAAATAACCACTACGAAATTGATCTACTTGGAACATCAACCTTTGAACCAATTCCATATTCACAATGGATAAAAAATAACACCCAACAAAAAAGAGTAAAACAACACCCGCATAAAAAAGACCTTTTTCCGTTAATCGAAAAAGAAAATCTAACTGATAAAATAAATTTATCAGGACCACAGACAAACGATTTAAAATACACAATAAATCAAGTTTTTGACCTTCATGACCCACTTGATACAATTCCTTTATCTAAATTCGAAATTGAAAACATTTTTCTCCCCCCAACAGATAAAATTACACTTAATACTTTGAAACAATATCAAAATCTTGACCCAATAATTAGACAACTAAAATCATGGCACAAATATAAAACTAAACCCGTAAAGGCAGATACAACAATTTTAGGAAATAAAACACTCCTCCGATATTTTCGAAAATTTAATAAAACAACAATTAATGAAAACACAGACCTTCTAGAATACCAATTAAATGAATCGACAGTTCCCTGTCTCCCCTTAAGTATGATTCTCATAGCTTTTAATATTTCACATACACAAAATATTAAAGGACACTCTGGATCAGAAAAAACATATTCAAATTTCATACAAAACTTTTATTTTCCAAATACACCAATTTGGATAAAAGTACTATGCAATGATTGTATAGTATGTCAGCTAAATAAACCTTATCCAAATCAAAAACAAATAGCACAAAAACAAGACTTTAAAGGACAAAGTTTGTACTTTAATCACCGTATTTCATTTGATACAAAAGGACCAATTTCACCCTCATCCGAAGGAAACTCCTACATTATGGTAATTGTTGACGCATTTACAAATTATGGAGCACTTAACCCAGGACCACATTGTAACGCTTATTACGCTTACACAACACTTTATGAACACTGGATAGCCAAATTCGGACTACCAGAAATTTTAGTCATAGACAACGGTACGGAATTCATAAATAATGAAATCATCACACTATGTCATTTATATAACATCAAACACAAACCACGTACATCTCACGCACCTTGGACAAACGGCTTAGTCGAAGGTATGAACCGTTCACTACAAGAATATCTTAGATGTATCATCAATGGAAATGATACAAAATACACCGAATGGTCAGCAGATGTAAAACTATTTCCCTTAGCATATAATTCACAAATCACGACAACTCTAGGAATGTCACCATATGAAATGGTTTTTAATCAAAAGCCACGCAAACCAATTATGTTTACAGCAAACTCTCATAAAAATGCACAAAGTATTTGTCAACCGAATAAAGACTCAATTTGTTATAACCTACCTTTACACACACACGATGAAGATCATTTTCATCACCCACAAATTCTTAAATTAGCCTTCGGTACACACACCAAATGGATTTTAAACAGAGATAAAAAACACAATGAAATTTACCAAAAAGTAACAAAAAAGTTGTTACAAAGACAAAACATTAATGAACAAATAAATTCACGCTTTACACCAGCCTCCGATTTAAAAATTGGAACATTTGATATAATACTCAATTTTAACACTCAAAAAGGAATTTCTAAAAAATTACAACCCCTTCGTAAAGGACCATACCAAATAATTGCCAAACCCACTGATGTCACAGATAAAATCACCGACTCAGACAAAAAAGAAATTGTTCAACATCGAAACAATCTATTACCTTATTACCCAAAAGAATACGCACTACGCGAACTACCTCATTTATATTCTTTCAAGGTTTAAAAGTTATTCAAAATAACCCACATACGGAGAATAAAACAAAGGAACAACATGACATTCATCTCAAAAACCAAAATAAAAAATCAACCACAACAAAAAACAATACAAAAAAGCTAGATCACAATATACCTCAAAAAGAAAGAAAAAATAGAAAATTGACAGAAAAAATAATACCCCAAGAACAAATCGACAAATCAGAACATAGAGAGTCATCACGACTTAGAAACCAACCACGTAAAAACTATAAAACATTCATCCCACAATCTAAAATATTAAAGAAAGTCGAATTTCAAAAGCAGCTTTAATCTTATATTTCATAATCTTTGCACCATTGAAATATTTTGAACTTTCATTTTTCAAAATAACATGCTGACAAACACGCAGCGACTCTAGTTCAAAATTAGCCAATAGGATTCATCCAATCCGTCACCTTCTCTAACTCTAACACAAACCAACTAGACGAACGATATTAAACTCCAGGCATATCTATAACTATAACTTTGCGACCTCCAGGTCAAAAATAAGCAAACCACTCCAACTTGACAACTAAAATAAATATCACCATAATATCATAACCCTCCCTTATCTAATAACCCAAAGATCAACAATATTTCCGCAACTCAGACCTCAAATACCCCCCAAAACAAATATGTTAAATTAGCCTAAAGTAAAAGAACGACCATTTTAATTAGCCTAAAGTATAAAAATCTCAAAAATACCCCAGATCATTTGACAAATAAAAATAAAGAAAAAGAAGACCTCCCGATCACCATAAAATTTGCCCCCAACAATTTTTCACAAAACTCAACCCACTTGTCAAAAAACCAATAAATAATTCGACCACACTTGAAAATTGCCTCAAACACCAAAAAATATTCGATCGAGAAGCCATTTCTTAAATGCTCTTCTCTCGACCAGTCAACATAATTCTTAACATTCTCATAAACTTTTTAACGATATTTAAACTTTTAATAATATTTCTTTTTGATACCTTTGAATCTTTTGTAATAATCTTAATCATTTTTTGCAATATTTTTTTAATTTTCTATTCCCTATTTGAACTATACCTCCAACTTTCAAAAACCCTTGATTATATCCACAGGTACGATTTATAAAATTGTCTAAATGATAGGAACTATTTTCAGTAGAACTGATATTTTTCTACTATTTGTAATTTTCATAACATTTCTATCATCCCTCATCTTGACAATATGCAAATGTATAAAGAAAGCAATCATCACATTCGCCCTAGCAACAATCCTCCTAATTCTTTTTCTAGAAGAATACTATAAAAAACATAAATTTTTCCACTAAAAGAATAAATAAAAAACCATCAAAAATTGCTAACCAACAATCACACAGTCAGTCTTCACCGACATCATCCCAAGATAACCCAACACCATCTTCAACTACCCAAAACCCCCAAACATCTACACGAATTTCCTTTCAAGATAACCCATATACCTTTGAAGAAAGACACGCTCGTTTATCTGAACCACTAGAACCAGTTCAACGACAAGCACCTTTAAGTGAACCAACATATAACTTATATCCAACACTACCACAAGAATTAAGTAGAATACGAAATGTTAGTCAAAACCAAAATACAGTCGAAATAAATAGACAAATTATACATCCTCGACGAAACAGAAATTTTCAAACTCCCCGAGTTCATTTTGATATACCTCAATCCCCATCACAAAGTACTCCAGAAAACCCCATTGGTATATTACCAGAAACCCCTACGCTTCTTTCACAACGTAGCACCTCAAGACTACCCTCAGATTACTTAGGTTCAACACCAACATCTGAACAAATACGTGAAAATCCCTTTAACCCCCCAAACCAAACATCACGACTACCATATTGGACAACACAATCATTCACACAAGGTGAACCAAATTTAATCAATGATCCAATAGATATTTCTACGGATACAACAACATCCTCATCACTACCAGAAACATTATCACTACCATCAACACCATCAAGCCAGATTTCACCAACGCCTTTTAACTTAAATTTCCCAAATAACCTCGACGCTAGATATCGAGAACAATCATCAACAAATATTCCTTTAAGACTAGACTGGAATACATTCACAGCACCTCCACCATTATTTGGACAACACCCAGAAAGTAACCGACTCCACAACTGGGCACTCAATAGACTACAATATCGACAAGATATCCACGAAGACATTCGTGATCATAACATCCAAATACTCCAACAAAATAGCCTACAATTAAAATTTGAAATAACTGTTAAACTAAACAACATTACTCAACATCCCTACCCATTAAACCCGCCAAATATAACAGCTCAATCACTACCGCCACCATTTATAACAACTGAAGTAATATACAAATACGACAGATATACCAAAAAGACAATTGGTTACATCACATTCTATAACACATACTAAGGATTATCATACACATGTATATTCTAAAAATATTAATTTTTCTCCAACTCTTTTTTCTAGTAATCTCCAATCAGAACATAAACCCTTCCCCCCGCACAGGACCCCAAGATTTATTAGTAACACATTACGATTGTGAAGAAAATGAACAAAAAACACTACACAAGTATGCAATAAATCAAGTATCACAATGCGAAACAGAACCACAAGCTATAGAAACTAAAAATGTAATAGCGACACTTTATTCAAAAGCCCGAGCAACAACAGTCATAGGATATAAATTCACAGCAACATTTTCTGAAAAGAAAGTACACTGTTCACAAGTCTCAAATGGAAATAAAAACCGACTTGACCACGAATCATTCTACCAGAGTAATATCGAACGACTATTGCATCTCAATCCCGAAGATTGTAAAAACGAGTTACTCAGACTAAATATCACAAGAAATAAAAACACAGATAGAAAATTAGTATATTTCCAAGTTTTTGCAGATTCTGTACATCAAGCAGAACTTGAAAGATATCAAGGACATATAAAATTAGATGAAAAATACCCATACAACGGCGCACACGGAAGATTAACTTATGACATACACGATAAACACTGGATACCACATATTGGTATAAATAATCCTTCAAACTGCAAAGCAGACACGAAAAATAAAGGATATCAAGAAATCATGTTTTTTGATTGGAAAATACAACTCGAAAAAATACAACTCACACGCGACTTATCTGACAACACAATGATCTATCAAGGAATTAGATTACCTTGTAAAAACGATCACGGCTATTGTGACCCTACAACACGAACACAAGCAACAATTGTTTGGTTCCCCGAAGACACATGTACAACATTTCAAGTAGCAAAAATACACGCTCGTATGATAAAATTTCACGAAAAATATTTTATACAATCAATTCCATATGAACAAGTAAATCCATCACGAAAACAAAGTTGTAATTTTAGAAACATACACAATATAGAAAATAAATTGACACGTTTTCAAATATATCAAGAAACAGAACTTGCATGTAAATACAGAAACCCACTTCACAAAACACAATACTCCGAAATATTAGTTGAATACGAAAAAGGATTCGACATGACCACTGGAAAAATAAAATTTGACCCTTATACCACAGGTCACCCTCTAAACGAAGGAACATCATATATACCAGTTAACTTTCAAAAAAGCAATGGTCAACCTGGTGGAAAACTAAAGCCACATGACACTAGAAGTACACGTTTACAAGAACTATCACTAATGAATAGTACATATTTCGGTAATATCCACTATGATATTCACTTAGATATGAAATTAGACTACACAATTAGCCGAATTTTTCAAGAAATGTCACTCTCTGAATTAGAAACACTTCACCAACTATGCGAATTAGAAAGGACACAAATCCTACAATCACTTGCACTAGCAGTATTAAAAATACCCTACGCAGGATATTTACTATCAGGAAATAGATCAAATTTTTTAGACTATGAAGGAAACATTTTATGGTTCTATACCTGTACCAAAAAAGTATCACCACTATATGTTTTTGAAGATAAACGATGCTATAAAAGAATCCCTATCTTTTATTAGAATAAAGTACATTTCGTTGACACACTTTCAAGACGAACCTATTTTTGGGATACCGAAGTCCCATGTGGATCAGAAAATAGCCACAATGTAGTACAACTGAACCCTGATGAAGATAAATATTACCTTCTTACCCCATATCCCACATTAATGCAATCACTCAAAAAATTTTCACCTGAAAGCATTAGAGCTATTACTCGAAACCCAAATATTGACCTACAATCAATTGGAATATATTTAAAATCCGATATCCAACAACACATTAGAACACAACAATTCCAAGAATTATTAACAAAAATGGACACTATACAAAGACAATCAATTGACCAAAACTTACGCAAACTTGCCGAAACCGCATGATTTGCAGATATTTATACACAAGACTATAGCGGATATTTTAAAGACATAAAAGATTATATATATTTAAACGGTGAAAAATACCGACCACAAGATATCTCACCTATAAATATTTTTAGCTTTGTTACACTCAAAAATGAAATTCTTGATTTTCTAGGATGGCCCTATTACATCTTAGAAAAATTAACTATTTTATACGCAATGTTTAACTTTATAGGATTTCTTTTTTCACTTTTAAAAGGAATCTATAATACATGCGCTATACACACACAAGTAAATAGACAAGCAAGTGTAGCACGCATACTATTTGCAGGATTTTTTGGAATTTTTTCATCATCAATAAACAAAATTCTTTTAGACGCACAAATAAAAGAATACAACACAAAAATAGCAACAAGACAGAACACATATGACGAAGAACGCAACAATGTAGAAATAACGCCTACAGCACCACAGTTACCACCCCTACCACATAACCATCCATTATCCCTAGTCCCACGAAATTTTCGAAACTTAGCAATAACACATAATCCAAATTCTAGACCAACCATATCACAAAGCCCCATTCAACATATAATGACACATCATTCACAAGATGAAAATACATATGAACAAATTATCGAACAACCCCATACCACCGCTTTTCAATCTCAAAATAATAATTTTTTTAGCCCACGATGAGCCGACAACTTGGATCCCTACACCGCTCAAGTTCCCATCCAACCAACCTCAACACTCCAATTACAATAATTCCACTTTTTGCTTTCCCGCCACCCAATTTCCCAACCAATAATGTAACATCAGGCATGAATTCAGACACTAATTCAAATATTTTAGTTTTATACTCCATTTCACAACTCAATAACCCTAATATTAAACCCCTGATGAATTTGCAGACTCTGAACCATCTCCATCCAATAATTTTCCAACCAACTCCTCAGTTTTTTCAAAACCCCCTTTTCATCCAATCCCACCAAATCACCCACTCCCATCCATTTCTACACCCTCTTATGCTTCACAAGTCACCCCAACCTACTCTTCATTTCATTCAGACCGATCATCCAATTCTCCAGATACTCCCCAAATCTCCCAAGAATTAGATAATTTTATCACCCTACAACAACAACCCTTCCACCTTGAAAACCCCACTATAAATCAGATTTCATCCACAATAGAATCATCAAACCCACCTACCCCTACACCCTCTTCAGCCTATACCGCATCATTAGCACCATCATCCACATCCACCGAATCATCAAATAGCACTAATAGAGCTTATCGCACTTTCAAAAGAAAATTCCCAAACCATCCATTTCCAACAAAACCAGGAACAGCCCGTGAATATATTAATCATCCAAATCACACTAACACGAAAGATTTTTTAGCAATCACCCTACCTTCATTTCCACAATATACCTTGAACACCCCTAACGACACTAACGACACACGTAGTTTTGTAGATGAACAAGTTTTAATGCCTACACTTCATTGGACATCATATTATCATTTTACTAACCCCCTTTGCCTACCTTTATCTAATACTCACATCGATATAGAAAGAAATCAAGATATGCTATATCGACTCACCACACCATTAACACATAGACAATTTACTTATATAGGATATAAGAAGTCACTAAAAATATACACTGCACCCCGAGCTAACGAATATACGCTAGAATATTACGATCACAACATCATCCGAGCTAACCAAGACCAATTTTTAGATGATGATCGTTTCGCTAACCCACAAATCACAGAAAAATTCTTCATAAAAACACCATATGTATTTACACTCAATATATTTGATCGCAAATTCGACCACGTCATTTCTGAAGCACTAACCGACACGCAAGCTTATGAAAGTTTTAAAGAAAAATTTCAATCATTTTCACTAACCTTCAATTTCCTTGCACCACAAGAACGCAATTTGCACTGCTCACACGACATTATGTTACGTACTAAACAAACCCACACATATACATATTATCGCTTCATACAAAATCACTTTGACCTACACACTCCATCAAGACAACCACACCACCGTTTTCAATTTATTAACTCTAAATACACATCACCATTTTTTCTTAACTTCACATATTGCATCAAAGATACTAACCTTCACGGTATTCTTCGCAATTATGATCCCATAACCCAAATGTATATTTTTTGTCCCATCACAAAGACCTTCAACGCAGAAGAATCCAGACCCTTCCTTATCCCACATGAATTTGTCCAACCTATAGAAATCCCGATATTAGAATTCATCCACAACACTAAATACAATCACAAATTATATAATCTCATCCAAAACACACCTTATGAGTTTGCAGTTGGCACTGAAGAACTAAAAACTATTAAAGCACTTCAATTGCTTTGGCCACTGCTTCAAACTAAAAACATCATTTGCATACTAGCAAAATTACTAACAAATTCCGACATAATCCACGACATCTTCCCCCACGGTTTTTTCCCCGACGACTAAAAGGTAAGTATAAATTCTATATATTCTTCACTAATAAATTCAAATTAAACACTAACCATTCTTTATCCATGTCTCATTTAGATTTTTAGTCTTCATCCCACGATCACCTACAAATCACACAAAAGAAAAATAAAAAATAGAAAACTTCTTCAAATTGTTCAAAACTCTATTAATATTTTGCACTAGATCAATTCAATAAAAATCATACCAATGTAGTAAATTAATTTATAAATTATTTCCCTAAAAGCAGTAATTCTAATAATGATGAAAATTTGTAACTTAATTTTTCCCCAAAACTAGCAGTAAAATTGAAATTCTATGTAGTAAATTGATAAGAAGAAAATGCAGTACAAACCTTTTGATATTTTCATTTACTCGCACAAGAACTCTATCCAAATTCGCACAGCTCGCCCACGAAGAATTGTTTGAATAATGAATCTCAGTTTCAAGCTTTAACACTCAACAACTCTAACACACGATAACACGTTTCAAACTTTCCTTTAACCCGGTTGGAAAGGAATTATATACTAAACAAAACTAACCAATGCAGCTTACTAAACACCACAAATCATAGTATAACAGCATGACTAAGAAAAGGAAACCAACGGTACCCAAACCGAATTAACCCAGTTTAAAACTGGATAATTTATTCTTTTGAAGACTATTATAAAGTCTAAGAAAGAAATAATAAAACACAAAAAAGTCGAAAGACAAACCCATACCAAAAACGATTTGATTTTTGAAAAAAGGACACAACCAACGAAACATAAGAAAAACCACAACAAACCCAACATAAAAAGTTATCACATAACAGGATTTCTCACAGAAACCGCACGAAATCATACTCCCACTCCTGGCCTAACCCACCAGAGAGGACGTCCTGAGCATGCTCTATAGCCGGCCTAACCCACCGCGCTACATCCACGCTTTGTGACCTACTTCTATTTTTAATAAGAGGTACTCAAGGGTGAGTAGCTCTTCAAAATAACCGAACTAAAACAAAAAGCTTTTGTGAAAACAACTAACCAAAATCATAACTAAAACACCGAACTAATAAAAATTTTATAAAATGTAAATTATACTTTGCAGTATATAGATCAGCATACAACACCAAAGACGAACATCTAAAGACAAAATGACCCCACTACACTCGAAAAAGAATGGCCAACCACAATCAATATGCCGTCCACAATCACAACTCAAAGGATTTAGAGTACGACTTGACTTCGCAGAAAAGGACTTCATTGAAATAGACCAATGACCACCTCGATGTTCAAGTATACGTACAGATCCGAGTAACCAGGCATCCCCCTTCACGCACAATCTCCACGCCATTCCCAGACTAGGTTGAACACAAAAGAAGTTCTCTACATGAAACAGAAAAACCTGTCATAGCAAACCATTCTGAAACCAGATTTTAGTTTGTTGAGAAAACCCAGTCATTGTCATAAGAAGACACAACGATCGATCCTGGAACTTCTCTAACAGGAGAACCCAGAAGAAATATGATGTTCGCCAAATACCAACGTCCATCATCCATCCTTTGAATTGCAGAAAAACTATTCTAAAAAACTCTGTAAAACCCGGATGGGTGGAACCTGATCTAAACTACATTTTATGATTGGATAAATTAGATATTTTACCACTGTAAAGTATTTAATATTAACCAATCATGATCCATCTAACTAACAACCCACTTATTTGTAAGTGCTGAAATTACTTGTAATTTCAGCACCAGAGAGATTTGAATTTAACTTAGAAATTAGTTGCCTCTCCAAGAGAACTTCAGCAGCCGCAATAAACCAGTATACCCTAGATCTATTGAGCCTAGCAGAGACTAGTTAAACAACCTGAGACTAGATAGTATAAGAGTAAGATTAGGATCGGTATTAGACTAAGAAGTTGCACGAATCTATCCGGCCGAAAATAAGATAGCGTGACGAGCAGACGGTGTACCCTATCCGAAATTACTCTATGAGTTAACCACAACGGTCTTAACTCACTCCCCTTAAATCTGTGCCTGACCCGGCAATCGATTATGTCAATCTCACAAAGAGACTAAAACTGTGGAAATTTATGGATTCGTCGCTGGTTTGTTGATAATTTATTTTCTTTTTCCTTTCCAGTTCGAGACGCCGGTGCTGGAGACTGCGATGAGTCTGCTGGACAAGGCGGAGTTGCCCCCCAACAACAGACGGAGTGCCATCCATATCAGTCGCACCATCTCGAAACTAGTCAACTCTCAGGTCACTCGACAGACTAGACAGTCCTAACTATTTCTCAGAGAACAGTCTGAAAAACGGCACAATTTGTCTAACACCATCCCCCAGAATGAGTTCTTCTAAGATGATTAATTAAAAAAATAGTAATTAGATGAACGTGGACATATACTGGAAACAGTTCATTATCATGATTATTATAGCAGGGCAAAAAACAGAACAGACTCCCCCTAATTTTGCATGGGAGGCTCTGTGGTGTGGCTGTCCGGCCTGAAAATTATCAAAACAACACATATAAACTGTTATTTGAAAAAAGACGCATATCATGATAACTTGAAACAATTTCAGCTTATTTTAATTTAAGTCTCAGTTTATTTTTCGCATATTTTGGCCGCACTTGTAGACAATCTTCATTTTTGAAAATGGAACATGGCGCAAATGATTGTCAGGACGACGAGGGTGTTCTGGTCGGCAACTGGTCTGGCGACTACAGCGGGGGGAGGGCGCCCACTTCCTGGACCGGCTCAGTGCCTATCCTTGAGGCATACGTTGAAAATGGCGAGAAGCCAGTCTCATACGGACAGTGCTGGGTCTTTTCCGGAGTGGTCACTTCAAGTAGGCATCATCAGTTTTTGTTCTCTTTTTTCCCATTTTAATCCCCCGAACACAGTTACGTCTGCGATAAATATGTCTTCTATACCTGGGTTTTAACCCGGTCAGCATTTTAGCCAACTGAACTTTAAGCCCATATTCTTCTCACTTCTCTCTGGCTTTTGACAATATATCAACTGATATTTCTGTCTCGGAGAACTACTACACTTTAAATGGCCAAACTCATATAGTCTTTGTTGCCTAAAATTAAACTAACGGCAACGTTCGTGGCATCGCTTCTGGTTAGAACCAGTTTTTTTTTAACGAGAAATATTTCGTTGCGCAAATTTTTTGGCCTATTTATTTTTTGCTTATATTTAGCTGCTGCTTCATTTTTGTGTCAGTTTTTTCTCATATAAGAAACAACTAACTGAAATTTGAAATCTAAATCGAAGTAATTCTTTTGAGTTGCTTCAATGAGTTATATAGTTTTCCTGTGAACTGGTTTTGCTTGATATCAATTTTTTCTAATCTTTGAAATGTGTTTTGATTTTGTTTTAATTTCGGCCATTTTCTGATTGACTTTTTTGGCTTCAGGAGAAACGCTATGAAATCTGAAAACTAGGTGACTGCTACGCAACGCAATATTTTTGAAAAAGTGTTTGGAAATAACTATTTCCAGTATTTAGTTACAAACTTTTGCTCAATATCGCTTTTTTTCGGACTTGATTATTTTTTCCAATCACGAGTCATTTTTTTTGGTTGTTTAAGTTCCACTCTTTTTTTCCTCGTAAAATCAGGAAATCTAAGCAAAAACGGAACTTGTCGAGTTACATATATCATGTTAGTGTTCTTTCAGTCGTGATTTGAACGATATGTTGAAAGTTCAGAACAATTTTCTCAAAAAATCTACAAATTTTAGTATAATTTTGAGCAAATGAAGCAAGTGAGCATGCTAATAATAAGGTGATAAGCTGTTTTAAGCCATGAAAAAAAAAATTTCATTAAAATTAGTTTTTGAAAATTTTTTTAGCGCCTTCTTTAAAAAAAATTTTTTAAAAATGTTAGATGTCCTAATTCTTCTTGATTTTTTGTTTTTGTTTTCATTTTCTGAAGGAAAATGTTGTCCAACTTTTTATTACTCTCGAACACGCCTAACAATTTGAAAAAGAACGTTTTGTTTTAAGCTTTTTATCATTTTGGTTGATCTTACTGTGCTACTTGTACAGCAGCCGGCTATCAGGTAAAATTGGTGCTTTTTTCAGTATGAGGTCGGTTTTAATCCAAAGGTTTACCGAAAAATTTTGTCCTGGTCTTTTTTGAAAATATTTTGAATACAACAAAATTTTTATCAAAAAGTGATTTACAAAAAGAATGAGAATTGTATGGCAGTGTTTCAAAAAAGCATACTGATTTGTTTTTCATTTATTATTTATAAAAGTTTTAATTTTTTGATACCTATATTTTTTGGAACGAAATGGTCTTGAAAGTAGATTAAGCCGCAAAAAAGGTAGTTTAAATAAGGATAGATAACGCCGCAAAGTTTCAATGGTAGCTTGCGCTGCAAAAAAAAAATTAGATAGCAGTTTATAATCCGGCTGGAAGCCTTAAACATCGTACTTGTCTATTCTTTCTGTCTGGATTTCAGACAAGATGAAAAATTGTATCAACTATGTATCAAATTTTCAGTTTAATGCTAAGTTTTCATTGAGTGAGGACCACTTTCAAGAAGATTGTGAAAGATTTATCATTAAGATGTTTTTAAGTAGTTGTCTTCATTTGTTGTGAAAATAGCTGTTTTTTTTTAAATATTTTGCTACAGCATTTTTTGCCGATGTTTCATCAGTTTTCGCTCTATTTTCTCGGCATGCGTGGAGTGCTGGGAAAGGTTAAAAATGCCTCAGTTAAAATTTTCTATACAATGCTGATTTGCTGGTTAAATAGTTCTCAACCAAGCTAGCGTCGGCCTTTTTCTCTCATTTTGCACGGTTTCAATAGGCTGTTATAGACTTAAGCTGGTCGAGGTATAGCAACTTGAATGGGAAAACAAAAAACTACTGCATAGAAGAATAGAAGAGTAGTTTTTTGCTTTTCCTATTCGAGTGCCTGGCTGGCTTTAGTGTTAAATATTCGTAGAAGTTTTCAAAAGGCCCTTTAAACACGTCGAATAATTGGCTTAGGGTAATTTCTTTTAGCAGTCAGAGCCAATGGCAAAACGACGTGAAAGAGCTTCATTAGCTCGCGTATTAATTCACGTTTTGCAAGTGATTGCATTATTGAACATAACATCAGGTTTGATTGTTTGTTCAAGCACTAGTTTTTTTTAAATTTGATTATTTTTGGTTGAATTATCATATCAAAACTTCAAATATTTGAAAGTTTTATAGTTTTAACTATTTGTGAAAGAAAATAATGCGATATGATTGATTGTTGTAACTAAAAGTCAGAATATGACACTAGATGTCAAAAACATCAAGACTAAACACCACTGTCGGACTCATGAAGCTGAAAAAAGACCTGTTAATTTTTTTATTGACACCCAAGAAGAAGACATAGAAGGTTTTTAATTTCTTGGAGTTCATCTCGACGGCAAATTGAATTTTCATCAGCATATTGACCAAGTACAAAACATAAGTTTGCAAAAAAACTTTTTGTGGAAATTTTTTTTCCATTGAGAAGGTCTTTCATGTCTGCAATTTATAATTGCATATAGAAGTTGTGTGCAACCAGTCATCCACCATGGAGTTTCAGTTTATTCAAGCACTGAGAAAAACTAAACTGTTAGAACTGGAAATGAACTTCAGGCGGCTATTTAGAATAAACTTTGAAAAGCCCAGGATGGATTGAATCACCGAATTATTGCATGACAATAAAGTATATACGGTAACAGAAATTTTTGCATACGATTGTTTACTTGATCAAGCGTTAAACACAATATGTACAAAGAGAAATCAAATCAAAAGTTAGTCATAAAAAAATTAACCTCAACAGTGGGTCCATTTGACCTAAATTTTGAAAAATGTTTAATACCATTTGAAATTATTTTCCTGCCTGGGTGAGTTTTTGAAAGTGGCTTCACTGATTAAATTGAATAGTTTTAATTATTAAATTTTGGAAATTTTCATTATAGGAAATACAGTTGTTTGGGCGTACTTGAAAATACTTGAATACGTAGAACTTGTTTCTGTTAATTTTGTTTCTCTTGGTTGAAAAGACTACCCAAAAAGCAAAAAATATATATATATTTTTTGAAAGACCAGGGATGAAAGCAGGTGTACGTTTAGTACTTGTAACAAAGAGTTGTACGTTTGGTAAATATTTACCTAAGAAGTTTTATTCGTTCTCCGCATAATGGGTTTCTTGAAAACGGGCCGTGCAGGCTTAATGGTTTTCTCCCATATGATTCAGACTAGTTTTTATAAATATTTATAAATAAATTTGTAACTAGATATTGCTTGGAAACATTTTATTATAGTATTGCGTGCATTGGGAGTTCCGTGTCGGAGTGTGACCAACTTCGACTCTGCTCACGACACTGACGAGAACATGACGAAGGATGTCGCATTCGACGAGAACATGGACAAGATAGATGATATGAACGACTCCATATGGTGAGAAGTAGTCCCAAGTTTCAACTAAAGTCAGTTCAACGAAACGTTTTTTGTTAGTAGTTCGCTTCTAAGTTCTAGTAGCTCGACTTTCAAAGCAGCTTTGCAAATATAGCTCAAATAGAGCTTTCAAACAACAAAAATTAAATTCCACGAAAAATGTTGCTCAAAAGTTCAAAAGTGTATATAAGTTTAAAAGCCTTCACGGGACTAAAAAAAATAATTCACTTTTTCGAATTGGGTTGATTTGATAAAAATGCATTTCTTTATAGGTTCTCGAAATCAAAACAGTTTTAGGATGATGAAATTAAACTTAAAAATGAGATAAAAATGAGATTAAACTTAAAAATGATGAAATTAAATTTAAAAATGAGATAAAAATGAGATTAAACTTAAAAATGATGAAATTAAATTTAAAAATGAGATAAAAATGAGATTAAACTTTAAAAATGAGATTGGCAATTTTTTTTACAGTTTTTAATTGACAGTTGCCAACTGACTTGGATGTTTGAATTATTTTTGTGTGCATGATTTTGTGCAGGAACTTCCACGTATGGAACGAGTGCTGGATGACTAGGCCAGACCTCCCTGCTGGCTACAACGGGTGGCAAATCATAGACGCCACACCGCAGGAGGCCAGCGAAGGTAAAAACACGTACCATCCTTTTTTTTTACCATTTACAATAAACAACTGGTGAAATCACTTATGAAGTTTTTTTTCTAGTTCCTGAGATAAAAGGAAGACACAGTCACGATACATAGAACTTACAATTTTTGATTTTTAAATGCTGAAATGAACAAAAATTTCTCACATTTGTGCCGTGTTCTCTTCAACTACCAGAGATTTACTGTTGAAGTTTTGAGATTTTATATGAAAACTGTTTTTTAGAAGAAAAAAAACAGATACATTACGAGACCAAAATGTGCACTGGATAGTCGCACAATTTGGTGTCGGTAGTTTCCTGGATTCCATAGACAAACCTTTAACCTTGTTTCAAAATGTAAGGGGATTCCACTGACAAAATTCCTCGGATTTCGCGTTCAAATACCTGTAACGTAAATTTTGTCGGAACCTTTGTTGTGTCGCGGATTCCGCAATAAGCGAACACGAATATAGTTATTTGTTCTGGATTCCGCAACTGCAAGTGGATTCCACAAATTGTAAGCGGAATCCGCAAATGTAAGTGAAACCCGCAAAATTTGTGAGCGAAATCCGCAAAAGTTGTGAGCGGAATCCGCAAATGAAAGCGGATTCCGCAAACTGTAAGTGGGTTCAGAATTTTTTTATTACTGAACTTGCATATGAATAATTAAAAGCTAGAGGTGGAATTCTTATCTATTGCAATTCGGAATTTAAAGCAAGGCTTTAACCATTGTCAGCGGAATCCACGAACAAATCTCAAAATATTTGTTAACTAAGTCGGTGGATGTCACCTTTTAGTAATTTGGAAACACAACACCGAATAAATTCGTTATTTGGAGTCGTTGGGTTGAGACTGTATGAAAATACAACACAGAGTACATCGCCAAATTGGGTCAGTATTTGGGATTCCACCAATCATAAATACTAATTTTAGAAGCATAACGCCGAATAAATTCAATATTTGTTTTCATTGGGTTGAGAGTGTTTGGAAACACAATGCGCAGCATATCGCCGAATTAGGTCAGTATTTGGGATTGCATAAGTTAGTCTCTATTAGATTCAGATTCTTGTGAACTGAGATCGAAGCACAGATCGAAATTTACAGGATTTGAGATGCAAGTTGGGTTGACAAGAACTGAGACTAAACGTTTAGTAATTCAACTGGTAGTTGATCAATGTAGTAATTGAGATTGGTTTTTCTGGTAACCACCAAGTATTTAAAAAATATATTTTTAAACGCTATACTACACACACGCAATTATCTAAACGGAATCCGCAAACAAAACGCGGATTCCATTTACAATTTGCGGATTCCACTTACAATTTGTGGATTCCGCTTTCAGTTGCGAATCCGCAACAGCTCAATTTAACTTTACAAATGTCTTATTATATGTTAGATGATTTTCGCAAACTGTTCTCAATTTCGCAAGTGCGGTAGCTGAATCCGCAAAATTTGGCTATTTTTGGAGCGATTTTGAGCGGTACAGTGTTTTGGGTATTTTTTTGTGGAATCCAAAACAGCAATAAAGATCAAATAAAAGTAGCAAAGTTGCGGATTCCACATGAAATCTAATTTTGGCCTGTAGCGGAATCCGCTTTCAACGCACAGAGTGCACAATTTGGCCTCGTAATGTAATAAACTGTATTAATTTGTTTTCAAGGCGTCTTTTGGCCATCTAACCCGAGGGCGACGGGAGGTGTTCTCAGAGCTAAAAAGTCACCGTAAACACCACGATTATTTTAAAACTTCGACTTAGAAAGTGCTCATTGAAAAGCCAAGGATCTAAGCAATGTCCTCAAATAAGTTTAAAACAAAAAAAAATAATTTAAAATTTTGTAAACTTGTTGACTGAAATTCAGTTATTTCTTTAGTAAAAGCTGAGTCAAGATTGGTTTCGCAATTGAGCCGTTTTTTGTATTGCTTTCCAAAGAAGGGACAACCGATGTAAGGGCCTGGCTAAGATTCTCAGCTTTCCTACGAAAACTTCTAAATACAAGTTTTAAATTGGCCGTGCTGTTTACTGAGACTATTGGCACTAAAACATCTCTCTGGCACTCTCTGATTAAATTGCCAAACGACACCTTCAAAATTTATACCGTTTTTTACCCGGCTTTTATCTAAAAACAGTTGTTTCTCTTGTATCTCAAATTTTCAACCGTGAGTCTTTAGTAGTTGTACAAAAACGGCAAATAGTTGTTCATTTGATTGTATAAAAACTAAAAGTTGCAGCGTTTATGCTCCGTGTTTGTAAAAAAGAGTAATAGTTAACTAAGCTTCATTAGCATCATTACAAAAACAGATCAATAGCATAGTACTTTTTACTGTTTCGTCTTTCGAAAAAAAGCGAGCGACTATTTATGTCTGCTATTTTATAGAACAATTTCAAACTTTTTGACAGAATAATTTTTGCCATCTGAAAAAATTTGATGCCTTGAGCTGGACACCGCTGCAACTACCCTGGTTTTCCAAAACTGCTACTCATGCAATTTTCATACACAAAAAAATGCTTATGATACACTTTTCATGCAATTTCATAAGAACAAAAAATTGGATGAAAGGTCTATGGTTAGTGATTATTCATATATTGTAAGACCAGCATTTTTCCAGAAACCAAAAAATTCGATTTTTTCAAATTTAATTTTTAAAATTTTTGGGATGTGTTTGTAACCGGACACGAGTGACAAAAACTATTACTCAAAGTTAGAGTAATTTAAGGTTTGAATGTCTTACCTTAAAAAAGCATTGGAAACGACCTGGACTATTTTACACAAATGATAAACTGAAGTATCAAATTTTTACTGATTGGCAAAAATTTTTAAAGATGATCGTTTTCAAAAATTGAATTTTTTTAAATCAGAAGTTGATCAAGCAAACCTTAACATGACACACAAAATGAATTGGAGTTTTGAGATATTTTCAAAAAAAGTTATAAGGAGAAATGGAAAAAATATATATATTTTTTTGTGTATCTAGGACTACGTTATGCACACAAAAACTTAAATTGTGAACAGAAAATGTTTGTTTGAGTACGGAGTTCGTGTTTTGGCTGAAAAAACCAAAAAAAAATTGTTTCTTTGGATATGAAATATCAGCCTGGTCTACGTTATAGACAAAAAAAATTTTTTGCATGCATTTTTTTTTTCGTAAAATGTTTATTTGAGCATGGAACTGGTATTGCAACTGACAATTGAGAAGAAATCATTCCTTGAAATTTGGATTTTTTTACTTTGGAAATTTCTATGCAGCATTTTAAAAATTGCCTATCATACAATTTTCATATATGGAAATTGTTTGATAAAAATTTTTTTCCATGCACTCAGTGTATGAAATTGTACGATAAGCTTTTTTAAACAAACAAAATTTATTAACAACTTCTGAATTTTTTAGTAAAAATCTGAGTAGCATACTACTCCAAACAGCTTAAAAACAAAACAAGTAAGAAAGTTTGACCTCATGTTAACCTCTACAACCAGTTTTCCTATAGATCTATTGAGAGCAGGAAACGAGAGAAGGGCTAAAAATCAGCATTAGATCGAGTAATTGCTTAAACCTATCTGATCGAAAACATGTAACTAGACAAACAGACGGTGTCATAAATCAGAAATGTATTGATTAGATAATGAGCTGGCCCAATGCATCTGTTGCAACAAACGAATACCGAAAAAACCTTAAATATTAAACTTAAATTAGATGTTTGGAAAACTAGACTTGAACTTCTGCGTTTCAATTTACCTGACAAAAAATTTTCAAACTTAAAATATCATCAATAACTAAGCACAAAAAGAGCGTGTACAATTTTGATCATAACATGAATAAGCGTTTTCTGTACTTATAGCAAAAGAGGATTTTTTTTGCTATTCATGTCTGGGAAAGCAAAAAACTGTTGTTAGTGGTTTCAACATCTCCGTCATTCAATTCAAAATTGGTTTTAATTCTTAAAACGTTCTGAACAAACTCGAAATTGTAAAACCTTACTTTTAAAACGGTTGACATAAAAGCAGCAACTTTCACAAGCTGACAGTTTCCAAAAAAATGCAAACAATGATATCAGTTTTTTTTAAAGAGTAGATTATAAAATAGTTTGTTTTGCTCTTCGCATGACGTCGTTATCATTCCGATTGAAGGTCTGAAAACTGATACGAAACAGTCGTGCTTTGTATTGGCATTATCTACTTGAAAACAAAAAAAAATCATTTGTTTTTGTCGATATTACTGAAAATCGAGTCGTGTGTAAAGAAACCTTGGTAGTTTCCAAAGTTGCAATAAATGATTCCGTTAATTAGTATCTGGTAGTTCTGACAAGATTAGAACGTATATCAGTGTAATTTTGCCTCAGTACTAAAAAAACTACATGAAGAAAAATAAATAGTTATGAAAAACAGGACATTTTGGAAATACAAACTATGAAATCCATTACATATGAAACTAGACCACAAAACTAGTGGAGTTTTATATGAAAAATCTTTTTCATATATGCACTTTTTCATCAGTTATGCGAACTAGAAAACACAATAATCACAATTATTGATAGTTGCAGAACTAAAATCCTATATGCAGGATATCTCCTTCCAAGTCATCAATCAGTTTTTGTCGCTTGCGAATTACGAAAATTTCAGCTCATGATGGTTGCACTAGTACAAGAAAGTTTTTGCCCCTTATATATAAGTATGTACAGTTTGGCCTCGTAATGCAGGGCTTTGCGCTGGTATGAGCAGTGTTGTTCTCTCCTATGTTTGTTGTTGAAAAGTGAAGCAGCAATTATCAGCTCAAAAAAGTAACAAAAAGTACTCTAAGTACTCTGGAGTCTCAAACTCTAACTGACTTCAGGTGCCATGCAGCTGGGTCCCTGCCCTCAGGCCTGCATTCTGGACGGAAATGTCTACCTCGGATACGACGCCAAGTTCGTGTTCGCCGAAGTATGTACTCATCTAGCACTACTAGCCACTAAGTTCACTTATTTTTGTTATTATTCGAGATATGATATCGTCTATTTTGGCTGGCAGCCTATTTAATCCGAAGGCGGATCTAAAAATTAAGCAGTTCGAACCCCACAGCTAATGCTTTTTGATAACTTTGTTAGACTGACCATGCAATTCTTACATTTTGGTGCTAGAATATAATTAATTTGATAGAAAAGCAGTCACCAAAAACGCTAAAAGACATTGACTGATGTGAAATCCTAACCCCCAAATATCCCAATTCTCCCCTGGTTGAAAACTTGCCTACCACCTGGTAATGTAGCATTGAAGTGGTAAGAAGATAAGGGCAGCACTAGAGCATTAAGACGTGCGTTCTTGATCGTCTGAAGAGCTAGAATGTCGCGTAAAAAGAATCATTTGCTTTTTTGTCTGATTGGTGAGTGCAGTTCTCTCCTATATCTATCTTGTATCTAAATTGAAAGTCCCACAATCTTGAAGTTTCTGAACTGTAATCGTACATTTATTGTCCTTCAACTAAGATATGAAACCAAATCAGATACACTGATCAACTGAACAACTGACTTTCTCAAAAGATAATGTGAACAGATTAGGAACTTGAATGCCAACACTGGCTGGCTGTTCTGTTCAGGTGAATGCGGACGTGGTCCACTGGCAGTGGAAGGATGGTCGCTGGACTGTGCTCAAAGTGCTCACTAAGGAGACTGGCACTGCCATCTACACTAAGGCAGTGGGCTTCGACAGCCACCACGACATCACCAACCAGTACAAAAAGAGAGAAGGTATTCTACTCCACAATCACACCACTTCTCTGCTTTGTAACATTCGCCCAAACATCACACAGCGACGGAAAGTAGAAAAAGTCCCAATTGACGCCACATACTTTATTTTTACGTGTTTTTCATCGTCTCCACCAAGCTAGCTGATTTTAGTCTGTTGGTCGATGAACGTGTTGCTGCTTGCCTAACGAATCTTCATAGCCTTAGACTTTATGCAAATAATAACCACGTAGCTGGGTCTTGGCTCCCCAGAAAACGTAATGACAAACGGGGCTAAAAACTATTATTATAGTTATTTTACTGACATTTACATATCGAATTCATTAGAGATGGACTGATCCTTTCCTCGTCCTGAACTACTCATACTCTGAAATAAACTATTCATTTGGAATAATGTTCAAGCGTTCAGGGCATTCCAGTAGTTATAACGGCTTTAAAAATTAATTATGAGTCAATGGGCACGGGGCCTCCAATTCCACAATTCACGGGGGTTAGCATTGTTATCCTCTCAATTTCCAGGCTGAGGAGAAATCGGGTCGATTACGAATCTGCCACTGAAATTCCCGTTCCTTTCAAATTGGGGAGAACACTTGTGTCGTGCGAGAGTATTTCATGTCCGGCTGCTTCTTTCTCAATATCGGTTTCTCTTTCATAATCGACCGCTTCTAGTCTTGTGTTCGGCTGTTTTTTTAGGTTAATATTTCGGCCAATCTTTGCGATTTTTAAATTTCTGAGAAATATCAAGTAACGAATCGAAAATTTAAAGTTTAAATTTCTAGAATTTTGCGCACCATCCTTTCCATCGAATTTCCGTCGTTAACGATTTTAGTGACGGTTCCCTTATATTCGGAAGGTTCGGCTGTGCCTTTAGACAGAATGGCACATTTTTCAGAAAAATTGCTTTGATCAATCTAAGGCACTTGTTGACAATCTCCCCTCTACAGACCACGTGAACTATCTACCCCAAAATTAAATAGCAAACTTCAAGCCATAAGGCCTGCATGTCCTATAATTATAATTGATTGGCTGAAAAAAATCACTTTTAACCAAGCGAACAATTCTCCCTAATTTGGTTAAGGGTCAGTTTGTTCACAGGTCTCAATCCAATGACCTTTTGAAATTTAACCGGGTTCCGGCTCCATTGAAATGTTGACATTTAGCTTTTCCGGATTAATCGATAATGAGATCTTGTCGGCAGTTAGTACGATGTAGTAATTTACTAGTGAAATCCAATGCAAACTTGATTTGAATTTCCTTGATAAAATGCTCCAATACAAGTGCATTTAAAAATGTGGGTACCTCGAATTCACTTCTATTAGAACCCCAAATGCAATTAAAAAATTTTTTTTTGTTTTTGGTTTGTATTAGTTTAATTATATAAGCGCTAACGTTCAATCTTTTTCAACCTTTTTTGCGACTTTTGAAGACAATAATGAAATATTTGAGCTTGGGGTGGTTTTTTTACAGTCGAATTTCAGCTTTTTAACCAAATGTTTTTGACAATTTTTTTTTCTTTTTGCAAGATATTGTTGTCTTGAGCCTTAATTTCAAAGACCTTTCATGAGTGATAATTTTGTTTTAAAGTTATGGGGGATCAAAATTGCCCGCGACATGCTGCGTTCTTAAAACACGCATGAGCGCCAAGAACTAGAAGAAAGAAATAGATGAAAGAATTAAAAGAAAGAAGTAGGAGAAAGAAAAGAAGAAGAAAGGCGAAAATAAAATTTAAAAAATAAATCTTTAACCAAAAAATTTGTTTCAGCTAGAAAAAGCAAGTCGAAACAACAATCAGGCTTTTCCCTAATAAAACGAGCAGTCTTGTGTTTTGTTTATGAATCTTTTGCAGGTTGCTAAACTTGACTTTTTTACTGGTAATACGGCGTTATTTGGATCGAGCTGACGGCTAATTAGGAAATTTTTCAAAGGGAAACTGTCAGGCCAGAAAGTTTGGTTGCAAGAAAAGTTTGTTAGCCAATAAGAATTCATCAGCATTCGAAAACAGGTAGTTCTGGACTTACATAGACTGCTTGAAATGAAATACTTGCAGAAAAATTTCCGAATGACTTGTGCAAGATTTGTTTTCGTTCCGATTTTGAAGAAATTGGCTGCGTATTTGCGCTCGCGGTGGTTTTTTCCCCATACAAAGTGTAACAGTCGTCCAGACATTACACAACAAAAGAGCGTAGAAAAAGTACCTATTGACGACTGGCTGACGACAGTTACTCAAATCCTACTCGCTTTTAACCGTCTAGACCTAGCCAGATGTTTTTCTGGTCTGTTAAGGGCTAAGTACTATGTTAAATTTTTCTAGGTCATCAGCCAAACGACTTTTGATCAGTTTTCGTTTACTTGCAAAAATAACCACATAATTGGGTCTCGGGTCCCCAGAAAACGTGATTACCGGTAAAAACACGGCTAAAAAAACACAATGTAAAATGTTTTTAATGAAAGTTATATACTAAATCCATTAGAGATGGATTGACTCTTTCCTCTACTCTAACTGCTCATTCTCTGAAATACTAAAATAATATTGGAGTAAACTAAATACGTTCAGGGCATTACAGCAGCTAAAATATATCGTTAATGTCTCTAACAGTCTCTCGGCATCGGGCCTCCAATTCTGTACTCTCTTGCAGATAAAATCGTTATCTCTCTGATTTCGTTGCACGGGAGGGTTCGGATTCGTCCCGAATGTCCTACTGGAAAATATAAAATTCTAGAACATTCTGAGCCTCCTTTTCATTATTATTCCGGTACTAACGCCTTCAACGTTGTTTCGTGCGTGCGATGGAAGGTTCGACTGTGCAATCAGGGGGAATGGCACATACTCCCCGGACAGTCCCCTCACTGTTGTCTCCATTGAACCCATAACTCCGAGTTATCTTCAAATGGTGATCCAGTGTTCTATAAAAAAACTTACAAATTGCATCAGAACCAAAATTCGTCCCCGTCACCTCAAGGCCCGGCGTGTCATAAATGGCAGCACTTTTTTAACATTTTCAGCTTCTAACATTTTCACAATTTCTGCACCATGAGGAATGTCCTAGATAAAGTTTATTTTCTGACTTCTTACGTCATTCCACTATAAAATTTCTTTTGCTCTTGCTGGTTAAGTTACCCACAAAGTATAATCGTTTACTCATGCTGTTGCCCTAAGTATTAAAACTGAGAAACTCTTCTGAGGCTAGGAAAAGTAATGAGGTACACAAACTTCAATGATCTTCAACTCTGGTGTTTTTGTCATGGGGTTTACTACCATGGCCAATTTGGGACAAACAACGTGTGACATTTTTCCGGCTATTAACGTGTAAGCAGAGATTCAATCCGACCTAGAAATCCGTCCTAGCTGTTTGTCATGATTGCAATGTTGTAGGAACTGATTAAATACTCTAATGCTTAAGCTAAATTGCCAAAAAGGGGTAACACCAAATTAAAACAAGACTGCGCTTATCAGGGCGAAGCCTTGAATGTTCCGATGCCTTTTAAGGTTTATGGAGCAGTAATAACATTTAAAATGAAATAAAACAAAATGAAATTTTTTTTCTAAAATTTGAAATATTTTATGAAAATCATCCCCCCACCCGCCATATAAAGTACAAAAGGATAGATTTCGCTCCTTGTAACAAACCATTTATGGTAAATAGTCTTCTTTTAACCAATTTGGAACGATTTCTAAGACGGAATAACTCTCCGCTTACGCGTTAATAGCGCGAAATATATCGCGCGTTAATTGTCCCAAATTGGCCAAAATGGCAATCTTTAAACCCCCGTAACTTTACAAAAAATGACCACAGGTGAAATATCTTTTCAAATATGAGCTCAGGACAACAATACGTTTCGAGTGATATAAAAAAATATCGTCAAAAGTGGCTAGTTAAAAAGTCGAAATTTATCTGAAGAAAACCCACCCCGAGCACAAATATTTCGTTACTTTCGTACCGAAAGTCGGAACAAAAAATGGGATGACTTAATTGTCAAAATTATGATTGCAATGTTGCTAGGAACGGATTAAATACTCTAATGCTTAAGCTAAATTTCCAAAAAGAAGTAACACCAAATTAAAACAAGACTGCTCATATCAGGGCGAAGTCCTGAATGTTCCGACTGCCTTTTAGGATTTATGGAGCAGCAGTAATAACATAAGAAAACTAAATGAAAAAAAAAACAAAATGAAATTTTTTTTTCTAAAATTTGAAATTTTTAATGAGAATCATCCCCCCACACGCCATATAAAGTAAAAACAGAGAGATTTCGTTCTTGTAACAAATCAATTATGGCAAATAAGCTTCGTTCAACCAATTTGGAACGATTTATAGGACGGATTAAATCTCCGCTTACGCGTTAATAGCGCGAATTATATCGCTCGTTAATTGTCCCAAATTGGTCAAAATGGCAATCTTTAAACCCTCATAACTATACGAAAAATGATCACAGGTGAAATATCTTTTCAAATTTAAGCTCAGGACAACAATACCTTTTGAATGATATAAAAAAATTCCGTCAAAAATGGCTAGTTAAAAAACCGAAATTTGTCTGAAGAAAAAAAAACCCACCCGAGCACAAATATTCCGTTACTTTCGTATCGAAAGTCGGAACAATAAATGGATGACTTAATTGTCAAAGTGTTTTTTAAGAAGTGAGCACGATCGATTGAGTTAGATTAAATGTCAGACAAAGACTTGTTTGAAAGTAACTTAATAGGTGATATAAAATGAGATAGCAATATTTCCCTTGGCAGCAAAAATTTAGATGATATGCTTAGATAAAATGTAACTACAACTACTTACGAAAACGAGGAGAGAAATATGAGAACGGTCTAATTAAATAAATTTAGACTACTATGATAATTGAGTTTCAAATTTTTTGTTAAAACTTAAGGAGAACAAGACTGCTCGTATCAGTATTTCAAGGTTTATGGAGCCGTAATAACATTAAAAAATTCAATGAAATAAAATAAAATGAAATTTTTCTTTTGAATTTGAAATTTTTTTTTGAAAATCATCCCCCCACACGCCATCTAAAGTACAAAAGGATAGATTTCGCTCCTTTGTAATAAACCATTTATGGCAAATAAGTTTCTTTTAACCAATTTGGAACGATTTTTAAGACGGATTAACTCTCCGCCTACGCGTTAATAGCGCGAAATATATCGCGCGTTAATTGTCCCAAATTGGCCAAAATGGCAATCTTTAAACCCCCGTAACTTAACGAAAAATAATCACAGGCGATATATCTTTTCAAATTTGAGCTCAGGACAGCAATAGCTCTCGAATGATATAAAAAAAATTCCGTCAAAAATGGCTAGTTAAAAAGTCGAAATTTGTCTGAAGAAAAAAAAACCCCACCCCGAGCACAAATATTCCGTTACTTTCGTATCGAAAGTCAGAACAATTAGAAATACAAATGGTTGCAACAGAATGTATTCCTATTAAGAAGTGTGCTATGCCAGTAAAATTTTTAAATTTAAGGCGACTCGTCAAAGTTTAATACCAGTAATGATTCAGATTAATAGCTAAGAATTTTTTGAGGGAGTTTAATTTCGACTTCTATTCCAAACAAAAATCTAGCAGGTTCTGATTTAATCTGGCTATTTGATTGCAAAGGTGAGTCACATTTAGCCCAAATTTTTTCCAATTACAGAGGCTGTCGAGATGTCTAAATTTGCATAGTCGTTTTCTGGCAGGTCAGCTAGTGTTGATCCATTGAAGTTTTGCTCGAATTATACGGGTGTCTGCTGGTTCAGTGGCCATTTGAATGTCTACAACCGCTGGAATAGTAATAACGAACTCCAAAATTATAGCCGAGCAATCCGTTGCCTTTTCTTCGGCTGACGCTGAGGTATTTGTGCGTTGGTCGACAAAAATTGGATTGTTAGCAATTCCGATTTGACCCTCAACATCTATAAATCGTATAATACCAAAAAGTTTTTGTGAGCCAGCTTTTCAAAGATATACATGAGGCAATTGGTGTCAATTAACCAATTTGGTCTGAGGCATCCATATCTTCCGAGGAAACAACTATCTCGAAATCGGGTAGTTCTCCTGCTGTTGAGTCCTGATTTTTCGGAATATTTTCGGTTTAACCCGTTTTCGTGTAAAGAGAAAGAGTTTCTTCGTTTCTACTGTTGGTGTCAGCTGATATTATGGAGACTGGTCATCCAGCTGTCAGCATATTATCTAAAAACTCAGTTTTACTCGTAATATTGGCTTTAAGTTGACGTCACTCCGTTTTGATGGTTTGGGGTTTTTTAAGATATCCAAAAATTCTCTCCTTTTCACAGTCTCTGCAAGGGAAACCCCCTACCGACCATTTCCAATCATTTATACTAGATGTATCCAATAAATTATAAAAAGACTCGTTGCATGCGGTTTGTTTTTTGTTTTTCTTCGCTCGTGCCCGGTCTTTAGAAGTTTTTTTCATTGAATTGGATTTTTTTTTCTTTTGAGGATTATTCCTCGAGAAAATGTTGAGCTGTTTGTGTTTTGTTCCTGGCTTGTGATTTTCACTTGAAGACTGGCGAGGAAGAAGAGTATTGAGTTCTTATTGCTCTCTGAGGAGTGGCTGTTGTTGGGTTCTCTGGTGGATGCGGTTTGTCACTTTTTAGTCGTCTCCAAATGATTGATCAATTTCATTGTCTGATCTTTTACCTATTGCGACACTATTAAATGTGAAGTAAGAAACTGGAATTTTACCCCAAAAAGTTTGCGGTGTTATCGAACCGATTTTGCTCAAAGCTATATCTGATTTTCGGATTTTTTTCCGCTAACCAGTTAAACCAGATATTTGGAGGGTTTTACGATTTTTGCATAAAACCTTCAAATTGGTGGGTTTCGTTAGCTCGGTTAGAATCTTTAAAGGGGACGTTACCTTTGGTTAAAAAAATCTCCAACAGATCTCGGCTGTTTGAAGTTTCTGTTGCTTTAATTTGGTGATCCGAATTGTAGCCTTTATCCGTTATATTGCGTTTTGTTGTGGTAGAGGCTCGTTGGTGTATATGTCTTCAATCCGGTCGTGTGATACCTCAATGCTCTATCCTTAATGATCTATCTTCATAAAAGCGTTCGGTTTTCTTCCGATTATTTTTTCAAAAGGAGAACACTTAATTGATGATTGAATGGTTGAACGTGCCGTTTCAAATAGTTTGAGAGACGGAATCGTTAAAGAGGGTCTGGGAGAGTCAAGCGACATTGCGAGAAGCTTCGTTTTTACAGTATGTACAAGTTTTTCTTCTTATTCATTGGTTCTGTGATGGTGACATTACACAATATTACTTTGATATCATTTCAATCACAAACTAATTCAAGTTCTGGGATGGTAAACCTAGAAGTTTGATCCACTCTACTCGATTTTGCAGTTCCATGAAACATATATCATCTTGAATGAAATGAATAACTGTGTTAGTAGAGGTGTTTGATGTAGTTTTTTTAGCGGTTGACTGGCTAAAACGGTGCTTCTGTCGCGAGAACAGCCCCCAAGGTGAACCCTGTGGGTTATTTTCTGTTACGGATGTTTTTCATCTTCTCAAATTGTAACATTTTGCTCGAATCAGATTGGCTGAAATCATTTCTAGAGAAATTAAATATAGGTTTTTTCAATAAAAACAGAAGCTCATAAGCTCATAATTGGTGGTTTTGGGCGTATAACAGAAAAGACGCGCTCTCTGTTGTGTTTTAGGATCTGACGAGGAGCGACTGGCTGTGATGAAGGCGGTGTCATTCGGGAGGAACCCTTTGATGTACCGAGTGATGGACAACTTGAAGGACGACGTGCTCGTGTCTGTATCCTGCAAAGACGCACTGGACCTCATAGCTGACAACTTCACCTACAAACTCAATGTGAGATTGATGAGCAAGTTTTTCATTACACTAAGTATGTCTTCTGCTAGCAGCAAGAAGCAAGTCTCTTCATTGGATTAAAATATTCATCATGTCTATCTTAAATTTTCTGTATTTTGTATGCCGGAAGCATGTTAATTGCACAGTCTGTAACTCGCACGCCATAAACTTGTTGTTTTGAAGCGCTCGTTTGAGTTTATTTGAAATGAAAACTTTGAAACCTTGATTATATTCTTGGAAATCTTTAGAAGCTTTTAGGATTGTCATTTCAAATACTAACTCTACAAACAAAGATGCTTGGCTCGAAATTTTTGAAGCAGCCACAGGAGGAGGATTTAGAGAGGGGGAGGGCTGAGGCTTAAATATATTTTAATTTTGAAGGGGAGATTGCGTCGAGAAGAGGCCATTTTTTGGTAAAAGTTTTTCAAAAGTGCCCAAAAATGGTATTTTTGACCTGTTTTTTAACTCCTTTTTCCGGTGTCGCAATAAATTGTGTCAAAATAGGTTTTTTAGTGTTCTGGGAGCGCTCGAAAATTTAATTTGCTCGACCTAAAAAAAGGACAAATTTTTGGATTTTTTTTGAAAATCCGCTACCCCCTTCCATAAAGCATCCTATATCCACCCTTCTAGATTTTGCTACGATAGTACAAACTTTGTTTTTGAAAGTTAATTGGAAGGAAGTGGGTTTGTTCTAATGAGTGACTACGTGTTGTCTGTTCTGACCAGCTGGCGAATGAGGGGGGCGAGGAGAGGACTGTGAGGACTAAAGTGGTGGTGAGGAAGGCACAGTACACTGGGGTGGGCAGACAGAGAATAGAGGGCACAGTCACCACTCACACACTACAAGCAGGAGAAGGTAAGACATCAGAGGGAGGGGGGTCAGAGTGAGTGACAATAGGGATGGGATGGTTCCACTAATCAGGCCCCCACCCCCAAGCATGATCAGAATCAGTTTGCTACACCAGGCATTCGATGTCTATATTCTGGTAACCCTCTTCAGTACACCCTATGAGGTCAAATGAGCAACCAAAACTGGAATCTGAGGTGAAGAAGTTGCCGCAGAAAGGGCTAAAAGGGAATAAGCAGAACGTCGAGTACAATTGGCAAATTATGCGCTCGACTGCAGACAGTGACTTTTTTAGTCTGTCGCCACGATGAAAAAGCAAATGATACGAAAAGTGCCAGAATAAGTGTGATGAATTAACATACGTGTACTGTTCTAGCTAAACTTTTCGGTTTTTCTTTTTTTATCGCAGATTTTTTGGGGGGAGGGGGGGAAGAGAGCGAGAACTTCGAGAAAAAGGCAAGTTTGCTATCATATTAATTGCGAGGGCACCAAACCACTAAATTGCAAAACAGACGCTAAACTAAAGTAAAACTCACAACCCCGAAACCTTCAAGCAATTGAAAAAATCGAAGTGTTCAATACCCTACAAGATATATACCAAACCTGGCTAAAGCTGCTTCAGCACTTAAACCGTTACTAAAAACACTGACAAACACAAAATACTTGATTGGAAGTCGGATCGGATCAGACAAAAGCATTTAATCACATATTGAAACTTGTTGCAGAAATAACTGAAACGAACATTTTGACCACAACTTAGAGACCCGAGTGGTCTGGGACGCCTCTACATTCGGGTTAGGCGCTGCTTTTGAACAATTCACCAATGAGGGCTGGGTGGCAAAAATATATGCTCCCAGATTCCTAATTTCTTTAGAAACGAAATTATTCGGTGAACGAATTAGAATTATTTTGGGCCGTATGGGCAATTGAACACTTCAAACAATTCACCGTCATCACAGACCACCGAGCTTTGGTCAGCGCGCTGAACGCAAGTGAAAGATCAAAAACTAGTCAAATTAGACTCAATAGACGGATCGATCGTTTGATCCCATTTAACTGTGATATGAAACATTTGGCAGAGACAAAAATGGGACTAATAGACTACATGTTGTGAAACCCAATAAGATTAGCACTGCCCCCAGTGAGTACGTTGAAGAATTTGTAGTAGCGTCAATTACTTCATTAATTGCAACTCTTGCATTGATTGACATTGTCCTTCTCAACATGCTAGCCAATCGAAATCAAGCACCGTATCGGCTGATCAAAACGGGCGCGGAAAATGAAAAAAAAATTAAGCACTCAATTAAAACCAAACATTCCGAACATAGTGATCACGGTCACAAAATTTTAAACAAAAGCAATCATTCAATCAATTCAACATCCCAAAATCAGCGGTTAAAAGAAAAACCTACTAAACAACAATAAATTCCGTAAGTTTACCAAACACAACATGAGCTGGGGGATAGAAATCAAAGATTTTAGGGAGGCTCCAAACTCGATTCGTCGAGAGCAAAAGGCAGCGGAGAAAAGGTCCAAACCCCACAGAGGACGACAGCCAGAAATCACCTGGAGAGGAGAATCGGATAGAGAGAAAAGTCTATCCGATCCCGGATGGCATCGCCGCACAACAGCAACAACAACGACGTACCAACGCTGGACGTCGTCGTCACAAGAAATTTCGTCAATTCCAACAATTATCAAAGACGCAAGAGAGAAACTCCAATCTAGCGACAGGCCCAGAAACTTCTCCAAAATAATAATTTCCGATAGCCCGATCAGCCCACTAGAAGATACAAACGAGGCCACACTGCCCGAAGGGACCAGCAGCCTAAAAGGAGCGACCTCCGCAACACAGACAACAACCCACTTGGTAGACTCGCAGACACAAACTCTCCAATACACAAAGAACAACCAGGACGTAGAAACCCAAAAGGACTTGACTGTTGAAGTCAACGAAGAATATGGACATTGCGTAGGCATTGCGTAGGTAGCAGCAACCCGCAAGGACAGGAACCTAAAACCCAGAGTCAACTTTGTAAAGAAGAGAGACTGTGACTCGCTCAAATGGGCCTACGGGGACTACTGGTACATCGTCGGCAATCGCATGCATGTCAAGGAGGACTGTTTACTTCTGGACCAAAAAATCATCTTTTCGCAACAACTCAGACAAATGACTTTAGACAGCGTACACCTCACGCATCCGGGGAAGTAGCGATATGGGACTTATGTGAAAAAATCTGGTTTCCAAATATTCATCGGACGATTGTACAACTGTTTGAAAACTGCAGAAAATGCACAGAATAAGGTAAAAACTAAAACCAAATGGAAACAGTGGTCAAACCAAATGAGAAAGTGCAACTGGTTTTTACGGGCTCCTCCCGGATGAATTAATTAAGGACGCATATATTCTGGTAGCCGTTGATATATGGTCAAAAATTCCGACAGCAAAACTAATCACAAACACAACTGCGGACATCGCGATAAAATTCAAGCAAAGATGTATTTCAAACAATGGGGTTCCACGAAAATTAAGATAAGACTAGGCACAAACGTTCCGAGAGAAAAAAAACTTAATTTTTGTGCAAATCAAATCTCACAAATTTTCTTTTTTATCTATCAGTGGACGACCACAGATCTATAGGGGTAGCCGATCGAATGATTCAAACAATATAAGGTAGGTTAAGGGTAGTGCGAATAGACTACACATCCCCGTTCAACTTGAAGTCGGACGTCGCGGAAATAAATAAAACACTTAGAATTACTCCCCACGGAGCCACAAAAATCATTCCCTTCGAAGCCCACATGGGACGAAAGCCAAATACACCACTTTCAAATAAAGCAACTACTATTTCACCAAGTAATTTTAATAGGGAAAACGCAAAACACGCTTCTTTAGATCGGAAAAACTTGATGTACCCGCCACTGCCACCAGAAGTAATGCACGACTTGCAATGTTGGTCGGAAAGCGATATGAATGTCAAAAGTAAAAACCAATCCAAAATCTACCAGAGCCGACATTTTCGGAAATCCAAAAGTAAATGGGAACTTCATCGAATCAGAGTAAAGCAGGTTTGAGAACTAGGTTTTCATTAGCTAGGGAGGAGGAATCTCTAGATTCTAACTTTGAAGGAATAGAGTCACAAGTAGACACAAACACTAGAAAGAAAAAACAACGGGTACCGAGAAAAACAATAAGACTAGCAACAAAAGTAAAAGACCCAAAGACAATTGATCAAAAGTATAAAACCATAGATGGAACAATTCTAATCTATGCACCACACACAGCTTGGGTACAAACAGAGGAAAATAATCCATTGTTAAGGAACAATGGATTCGCCTTTGTATAAAACCCTCCTCGGACTGTGCAGAAGATTACGGTTAAACAACTATGCTGTATACAAATCTGCAAGACGAGCAAGTCCAAGCTTGGGTTTTTGGATATCGAACAGCCAAATGCGCCCCAACACCCAACGATCAAAAAAAATGAACAAACAGGCCTGCCAAGAAGAAATGAGATGCAAGAAAAAAAGACTTTGGAGTCAGAAGGAAAGGGGAAACCACAGACCGCAAAATGATCAGGAGCGAAACCGACCCCCAAAGAACAAAGAGGAATGATGTTTCGGAAGGGAGAAAAGAAAAAGGCCTAAAACACGACATCATCAAGCGAAGACTGTTCATCAACCGCGTCAGAAATCATGGCACCATCGCCAAAACGGTTTAACGTCAAAAAGATGCCCCCACCAACCCAGCCACAGAAAACACAACCAGAGGCTACGAGGAAGTCAACGCGGACACGTCAATCAGCTTTGGCCAAAGTAACAGGGAAATCCAGTTCCGATAAACGGCGTCGAACAGAAACAATTCAGCATAGAATTGCCGGGCAAAAATATCCGGAAGCAAAATCAACCCAGCAGTCTTTCTAGCTTTATTCACGAAAAGTAAAAAAAATTCCTCCAAAATTTTTGCCTGCATGAGAATTTTAGAAACGATAAAGCGGTAATCGATCAATTGGTAAACACGATGTGGTCAAAATAGTAGACATTGTATCACCTTCTGTCAGCCCGAACAGAGAAACGATGATGGCGGTAGAAAAAAAGTATGTTACGGAAAAACATGAGATACCGGCGATAGACAAACAAATCAATACGACCGGGGAGCCTAGGAAGCAGCAAGACGAGGAAGAATGCGAGAATGTCCACATCGACACTAAGCAAGGCGAGGATACAGCGAAGCAGCAAAACAAAAAATTGCAGAAACCTGCGGAAAATTGAATAACTGGAAGTCCTACATTGACTCAAGAACTCACCACTTAAACTCAGTCTGTCCCACGGGGACTAAAACTCAATTTTTGCATCTATGGAATTGTAAAAATTTGTATGATTTGTGAAGCTTTTTTTTGATGTACGAAAATTTTCCGACTAGAATTTTGGTCAACCCGGGAACTGATATAATATGAGTTCTACTGGTCATAAAAAAAGCTCTTGGCGCAATATAAAACCTAATTTTCCGCATGAAAATAAGTTTTAACAGGTTTTTAGGACTATCATATTTTGTTCATTTTTTGCAGTTTTTTAATTTGCAATAAATTTACAACATTTTATTTTGTTAGAAAAAGTTTTACTATAAGTTGCTTCATATGTAGTTTCTTTTGTTTTTTTTTGTTTCTCGCTTGATAGTTTTGATTTACCTAATAATGATTGTTATTACCTTTGCGATGAGCAATGGTATAGCAATTGGGTAATAGCGTCTCCTGCACTCTTTGCCTGGAGGTTACGGATACATCTGGGACGTCAATGATCAAGGGTTCAAATCTGACCACTACTTATTTTTTTAAAAACAGAAATTTTTTGTTCGAAATAAAAACATCGGCCAAACATTTGTCTGTTTATGTTTTGTCGGCTTAGTTGCCACAACTAGAAATCGTTTTCATAGTAGTTGCTCTTAGAGTTTTCTCATTTTAAACATCTGATCTATCGAAATTTGACTTCTACGTTAGTTATATTTTTACCAACTGATTTGTTAAATTTCATTTTTTTTAAAGACTTAGTGGCCTCGTTTTGCGTCTTTCGAGGACCAAATTTTTTTGTGTATTTTGACGGGAAAGGCGACTAGCTTGATTTTTTCTTGAACTTTGATTAGCTTGAAAGTGTTTCGGCGCAGAAATTTTCGGCTTTTATGCCGCTTGCTAATTATAAATTCAGATTCAGTCGACCATCTGGCGTTAACGCAACACAACTGCAAAGGCTTGTTCTTAGAATCCGACCGGGACCTGTTGTTTTTGTTAACTAGATCCTTTGAACTTTTTCTGACTATCGTCCGTCTGTTTATTTTCATCGGCTTTGTTCTCGTAGCCCGACTTTTTTTTTGGAGGTTCAGCTTTTTTTTCAAATTGCTATAGAACTCATGCTTGAGACGCAAACCCGGGAGTTCGATTCGTTTTTTTTGCAAATTGAAAGTTTTCGGCTAATTTGGTTTGTTGTCTGTCTGCTTATTTTTGTCAGCGGAATCAGCTAAGGCCTTTTTTGAAGGTTTGGCTGCTTTTTTCTATTATTCCGAAAGCTCCTTGTTTAGTTTTAAATGGTACATGTAACAAAAACGATTTTTTAAAGGTTTTTCTTTCAAATTACTTTTTCCCATTTGATTTTCGTATTGCAAGTTATGCGAAGCTCAGCTTCGCCCCTGTATAAAATAGTTATTACTAACCAATCTCTGAAATTAATCCTCTAAAACATCTCTAAAACATTCACAAACTTATCTGATCAAAACAAATTGGCATGCTCGATCTAAAATTACTCTTTTAGATAGCAATTCAGTAAAATTTCAATAAACAGATAGAAAACCAGGGGCGGGTTTAGGATTTTCTCAAGGGAGGAGGCGGATATTCAACAAAATATCAAACTTTTTGTCGGCCTTTTTTGTTGGTTGACCCAATTGATTTTCCTACAGCTCCCAGTACACTATAAACACTTTGACAAAATGTTCTGCGCCGCACGCATTTAAATGGTTCAAAAACATCACATAAAGCAGTTTTTGGCGCGCGCTCTCCTTCAAAAGTAGTATATACTGGCGCCAAAAGCGCCTCGATAAATTTTTAAGGGTTGTTCACCGAAATTGGATATCATAAGGTAATACCAAAAGTGGGACACTTTGGTTGGTTATGGGGTTGAATCCGTGAAAAAAGGCGTCCGCCACGCCCCTGAATCCACCACTCTATATAACTATTGCTGTTATCCAACGATCTTTGTTGGTTTCTTTGATTTATGTCAATAGTATACTAATTAAGTAGTCAAAAATTAACATCAATTCTATGCCTAAGCAAGTAGCCAATAGCACAATTACAAATTTTTGCAACAGAAAGTTTAAAAAGAAACAGGAAAAAGATTTAATGTTAAGTCTGTTCATGCTCAACCAAACAAAGTGATGGTTTTTCTAGATCATTTTGATTTTTTTTTTCAAAAACAAAATGCAGTTTTTGGCTACATTTTGGGAATCAAAAAGTGCAAAAACTCAAAAAACTTCTGCTAAAGAACTTGAAAATTTTTCGAATTTTTATTTTTCTTTTATGCTTTTTCTGTTTTTTTTTCCAGAAATTGTTAACTAGTTTGCTCGTTTTACTATGACTTTCGAGTTTGCCTAAATTCTAGTTTTTCAAATCTTTTCATCACACCACGCAAAATAAAACACAATAATTTGAAGAAAAAAATGTATTTTTGAATTTTATGGTCGGAACATTCTCAGCTGTTTGCTCAGTAACCGGCTATCCTTGTTTTTCTGTGAAAATGTATCAAAATTATTCAAAGTTTTTTCTACTTGTCTGTTGGCTGGTAGGGCGACCATACGTAACAGAAGACAATTCGTAAGAGGGCCTGGGCAATTAGCAAAGCACTTGCTCCGCTTGGCTTATACATTCGACACGAGTAGTGGTATATTGCCGCGCGTGTATCCGTGTTTTGCGCCTAATCTATCGTTGCGAATTGTGGCCTGTTACGAGTTTCACTTTCTCCGAATTTTGGCTTTGACTTGTGTTATGACTAATTGTGGCTGTAGACTGTTTGCTATAATTGAAGTGTTCAGACAAGCAGATGGAACAGCTGGTGTCTCTTGGAGATGTGCTGAAGGGGGCGAATGACGAGTGCAGTGTGACAGTGTCACTCACAGCCCACGTGAAGGAGACAGGCCAACTCATAGACCAGAAACTAGTGCTCCCCATACAACTCCCACCCATACACATCACTGTAAACATCTCCACAAATTACTACTCTTCACTTTTCTATCCCCCATTTGCTGTGCTGTGCCATCAACACTTTATTTGTAGTGGCACGCAACATTAAATTTGGCCAGGTAACTCAAGTTGCAGTCAACCACAAAAGCTATTGGAAGGCCGACTGCCTAATTTGTGGTACTGGAGGTAATAGTTAAGAAGAGCCCCTGTTTTATTCTATGATCTGACGGATATCACTTGACATTCTAGCTTTAAGGTTTCAAATCATTTAGCTGCCTTATATAGATTCAATATTTAGACATTAAATTAGTTTTATTAGTTACATTTGGATGATGATGATGATGATGATGATTTGTATGTTCGGTTCTAGTCGGCTTCTGCCGTGGTGGCCAAGGGGGACACAGTGTACGTGGACCTGCAGGTACCCAACCCCTTCTCCGCATCCCCCCTCTCCTCCGCCCTGTTCGAAATATCCGGACCAGGACTGGCTAAACCCACCAAACTACACATAGGGTCAGTACAAGCCAAGCCAGACTAACCGGCTACTCTCACATCTCAAGGCCAAATTAAGCATTTTCTAAAAGAGCCGCGCGTGTGGAGTGAGTCTGGAATCGAAAGCAGATTTCTCCTAAACAAACCAATTTTGAGGATTTGATTCGTTATTTTTGCTGAAACATTTTTCCATTCATTTTTGAAACTATCTCTTGAAGTTGTTTTTGCTTTCAAGTGAAAATCAATACCACCAGCAGATTTTTGGAGGGGGGGGGGGATGCGGACGCCCCCCTCCCTTAGGGATTCATTCGGCCCCCTGCCGAGCCAAAAGGTCCCGCCTTTGTACTATTTTGAGTTATCCATTTTTGGCTGACCGACCCTAAAGTTTTTCTAAAGGCGCTAAAAGCACTAATTTTGAGGGAGGAGGGCGCCGAAAAAACGCTGTTTTTCGGTTTAAAAAAAGTGCCTAAAACGCCTTTTTTTAAGCTTTTTTTTCAAAATTAGCCTGCGGCGCAGAAAATGTGGTCAAAATAGGTAGAAATCAAAAAATCAAATTAGTCGACCTAAAAAAAGGTCGACAAAATTTGAAAAGCCGCCCTCTCTCGAGAAAAACCTAGATTCGCCCATCCTAGGTCAATGCTATAAAAATTTTGCAGAGAACAAGCTAGATTTAGTGTTATGGCCTTCTTTTTTTGTCGACGACTTCTTCTTTGTGATTTTGTTTGTTTAATGACTTATTTCACTGGAAAACAATTTTATAAATTATTTTTCAGTCTAAATAAGGCATTGTAATGTTTTCAGAACTGTGGCCCCAAATGGAATCGCAGGCACTTCCACCAGCTTCGTGCCCTTCAAAGTGGGCAAGAAAAGAGTGCTGTACGCCACCTTCTCCTGCAAACAGTTCCAGGGATCCAGGGGCACTCTGGACTTCCAAGTGACGGACAGAAGGAACTTGGCTGAAAACTAATGGTCTTTAAATGAACATGCCTGAATTTTTCAGATGGACCAGAAACTGCACGTCCGAATAAATTTTAGGTCAAATAATCAAAATCGAAAGTTGTCTAAAAGAAATGCTTCAAAATCGAATGGGCTATATGTTACAATAAGCGGTACTGTCTTTTGAAGTTCTTTGTGTTACATCACCAAAAAGTGCATCAAATCAAAAACAGGATATACTTTTTTCATCTTGTAAAATTTATTTTCAGAGCCAAATAACAAATCAATTGTAATCGTTTCTAGTTCTAAGTTAAAAGCGACTACTATGACTAGCAATTTAACAATTTTTTTACCAATCTAGCGAGTACCAATTATTGTATCAATTCGCCGAATTGTTCTATAGTTTTTGTAACATCTATCATTGTTTCTAAATTGAATGTCATATATCGTTGCTGTTTGTATAAATATTCTCATCAAATCTTGTTGCCACAAAGAAAAAGTTGACGCGACAGAACATATCAAAAATTATTATTTCAATTAATATTGTTTGCAGGCTTAAAATCAGACAAAAGACAAAAACTTTTTTGCACAAACTATAACCCAAGCTCCAGCCTAAGAGATTTTCATTTGACCCAATGGTCAATCCTCAAACGTTTTTGAGCGGTAACTTTGTTGAGGCAGGTGTTTGAGGCATTAATTATTGTGTCTTTAAAGTCAATTCGACATTGGATTGGGGCATTGAACATTTTTAAAATTGCATAAAAATTGATTTTTTTTGTGTTTTCATGGGCACTTGTACTCACTGTCGAGCTGTTGGTTTTTTATTACTGACTTTTATAAAAAGGGTATAAGACTTTTAGGTATACATTTTTTTCTAAATATTTCAACAGAGGTTTCAGTTTTAACTATTTTTGAAGCGAATACGTTTTACAAGTTCGTGGAGATGTAAATCAATATCACTGTAGAGATGATAATAATCAGTCAAATGGTTAAAAGTCGCAAGTTTTTTTCTGTAACACATGGTTTGGTAGCAGCCTTTCAAAAGTCTGATCGAGATGTTTGGTTCTTGCAATTTTGGTTGAAATTTAATACGCTTATTTGTATAACAGGATGAACTCATTGTTGAATAACTAGTATAATTTGCAATTTTGGGCTCTTTTTCCTCCCCCCCCCCCCCACCACCTCACACAAGCATCAATTATATGGTCTAAGGGGTGGTTTTACAATGTTGATCATGATGATTAAATATGTTTGCCATGGTCTCATTAGTCTGCATGTCGATTTTTATGACAATTGGACAATGTGAACAGTAATTTGAGCTATAAAAATTTGCAGGTGGGGGGGGGGGGGAAGGAAAAAGAGCCTAATTTTGTTACGGTATTTTTAAACTAATAGTTTGTGCCGCTTTTAGTTATTTTTTCTCAAAAGTTTTTATGTGAACTGTTGGGCTTTTTCCTAGTCCCCCCACCTCAAATGAGCATCAATTTTATGGAGTAATGAGTGGTTTTACGAGGTTGATTATGAAGCCCAAATATGTTTATTATGGCCTAATTAGTCCGCATGTCATTTTTCAAAACAATCGGTTGTTGAGAACATTAATTTTACTCTTCAAATTTGCAGTTGGGGGAAAAAGGAAAAAGAGCCAACTGTTGAAATTCAGATTAAGGTCAAAGGTTATTTAACTGATTCTCGTTTGCAATTCCCGCTTGTTTCATCCAAAATTTTTATTTTATTTTGCATCTGCTTTTATAATTGTCCTCGTTTTCGTGTTGTCAGTTTTTAGATTTAGCATTTGTGCTTTTGGCCTTTCAAAAAATCTGAAGTGTTACTAGCTTTTGGTGGCCTTTTGTAATGACAAATTTGGTTTTCTGAGCACCGATGGCGAAAAAAACAAGCCCAAGTGTTTTGTTACGGATGATTTTGGAAGCTTTAGCTAACTAGTTTTGTATGTGACTTAAGTTTTAGCAATCAGTATTTTCTATCTTGTTAATCAGAGTTTAGTTTATCTCGTGACTAATTTTCTCCAGACAGTCAAATATCTGTAGACTTAACTTCCCCAGACAATAAATTAAATGGCAGAAGAAGTGTTCGGGATTTGCCCTGATATGCGAGCAGCTGTGTTACATCTTAAAGCAATTTCAGATCTTGTTGTTCCGACCATTAAAAATGGGGAGGAACTTTGTATTCGGGTGACTTTTAGTTTTTTCTTTTTTCTTTTTCACGCAAAATCAGGTACCACAAATAATCATTGGATTAGATTTAGTGATATTTCATATGAAAGCCCTTACAGTCGTGATTCAAACCACATTAAAACATTTTAAAAAAAGTTCCCAATGTCGAAAAAAAAAACAGGTTTGAAACTTTTGATTTTTCGTCATATTTCGAGCAATCAAAGCGATTAAGCAGTCGTACTTTAATTGCTTAAAAATTTGCAATAGCTTAATTTGAACAAAAATTTTTTGTTTTACTTGAGTAACGTTAGTTTATTTTGAGTATCTTAGCGTCTTTTTGGAATCAAAGTTTTCAAATCTTCAAAAAACTGCAAAATTTGAAAAAATAGTTTTCGTTTTTTTTTTTGTTTTTCAAGTACCATTTAAAAAAAAAAACGTTTTTCAATTTGTTTTTTTTTTTCCTATGACTGTGGAATATACCCATTCCAATTTTTTTTGTTCAACTCTTTATATCACACTACGCCGAAAAAAACGACATTATTTTGAAAAACCTCTGTTGTTTTCTTAGGACTATAGTCGGAGCATTCTGTGCAGCTCGCACAGTAACCGCTATGCTAGTTTTGAATTTTTTTTTGCTATTTTTCTGTCCAAACTGTCTGTTTGAAATTGTTTGTTAAACGAATAAGACAAAACAAAAGCTTGTACCTCGCAAATGGTTAATGTAACAAATTTGTTTTATACAACACAACGTACAGTATTTCAGAGTTGAAAAAAGTATGATAGGGTTGAAACTTCCTTCCAGACTTTTAACAGTTAAGAAAAGATTTAAAGATGATCCATAGATACTTTACTGCTCAAAGGCCTCATTGAAAAACCGACCGAAGATTAAATGAGTGCGAAATATTGCTGTTTCCTTACCTTTCTTGAATTTTCTCATAAACTTTTTTTGTGTACATTTTACAAAAATAGAAAATGTACAGAAAAAAATACAAGAAATCTAAGTTTAAAAAAAACTTTTTTTTTGGTTGAGAAATGTGTAAAAAAACACATTAAGACGCATTTTAAACAATTAAAATTGTGCTTTGCATATTAAAAAAAAATATAACAATCAATCTCGTAATTTTGATGATAATAAAACTACTAAAAACAGCCGGACTAATTTTTTTGCTTCGTACCGAGAAAAATTTTTCGCAGCTAAATGGACTGAGGAAGATTTTTCACTTACTGGAATGGTTATTTGTTCCATTTTCTCTACCGATCCTTAATGGGGACCTAAATCGGGGGAGGCTATCCACGAGCCGCCAAAATACCTTAAACTTGGCTCCCTCGTTTCGAAAGACCGTGAAATTAGTATCTTCACCTTTCTCTGCAGTTACCGATGGCGTTGAGCAGATCCTTGAAATTTAGCGCCAAGAATTTGAGGGCCTTTTCAAAAAGAGTTACTAAATAGAGCCGCAAAAAATTGTTTCACTGGCGAACTTTTTTTTTGGGATACCTCTATTGCTGTTATGGAATCCGGTAAAAATTATCAAAAATAGTTTGTAAGCTTTCCTAGTCTTTGTGAACTTTCGACTATAATTAATGTGACATGGTGAGAGCTTAACTTTCCATTAATTCAGACCGGCTCGAATCATGTTTTTTTTCTTTCAAAATTGTTTCCTTCATATTTCATTCTTCTGTTTTGGGGGTTAGAGACAAATTTATTTTTGATCTTTCGAACAATCCTACAACCAATATACAGATGCAATAAAGTAAGTAACACAAATGTTATAAATCATGCTACATATATATTTTTTTATAATTCAACAATGTTCTGTTTCAGTTGGAGAACATCTAGCTGGCTATAGTTTTGAATGCGTCTTTTTTCGCTTCTGATGGTATATGATAGGTGAATCGCAACCACTGCTTTCAAGTTAGATGGACCAACGTAGAAGTGTCTTTTTCCTCCCGGGCTTCTGACAGAATAAAATGGTTGCATAAAAATAGTTTCTGAACAGTTTTGGAGTTGCCCGCTAATCTTTCGTCTAGATCGTACTGCGGTTTTTTGCTGCTTTATGCATGGATTTGGCGCTACTAACTCATTATAATTTGCTGAAACTGAAATGCTTCCTGTCGTAATAAGGGCCCCTTCCCAGTCACTTTCATTTACGATTGCAACTATAAAATTATCTTTAATTGTTTTGAAGTGACCAAAAGAACGAATTGTTAAGCAATCGTGCAAAAGGAATCGCTTTGAATCGAATGATCACAGAGCAATTTTATTGACCGCGACTGTTCGAATTTTGTATTTTTTTTATTAAATACCGACAGATTTCAGTCAAAAAGTCTAATTTTTGGACAGAGCGTCTTTGATTTTTTGCGAACCAAATGTTTTTGTTCATCTCGACTGATTCGTTTTGCACTAAGTTTCTGCCTCAGTTCTAAACACAACGAGATATGATTATAAATCATGAAAATTTTATGTTCTTCCCTGTCATTCTTTTATTAGAATCCTTTTAATACCTGAAACTAGCCAATGTATAGGTTTTTTTGTTACTTAAACAAGCAGTGAAGACCAACTTGATGAAGACTGTAACATTTTTGTTTCAGTACTACAAATTCTGCGGCCACTCTTTTCCACCCAGTTCTTGTTTAAAGCGCAACAGAACTGCAGCATTATCCTCGTTGTAGATTAGATTTTTTGGGCTGTTTAAAAACTGGAACCTTTTTTCCAGTTTTTGAGATCGTCATACACATCCCAATTTTTAATGCTGTATATAAAAAAATCTAAAACAAAGTAGAGCAGCTAAAGGTTTAGGTTGGGTTTCAGTTTTTTGTAACAAAATTCAGACATCATGAATCTTTGTGTGAGATCCAAAATGACTGCATTAACGGCTGCCAGTTTATCGCAATGTAGTACGGTAGTGTTGCAAGTGACAGTAGCAAGACTTTTGTCAGTTATCTAGAACGTTTTCATTGAACTTTTGCCCAAATTTTGCATTAGAATGTTTTCATTTGGAACAATGCTTAGTTTCTTTCTTTTACGCTTCGACTCCATCGTTTTACCAAATGCAGAAATAATGCTCTTTTAGAAGGTAGCTGAAAAATTCGGTGTTCAGCTCTACAAACGAAGCCATTCTTTTTTTCTGCCAAAGTTTCAGCAATGGAGATGCAACTGAGTGATCTAAACATCTAGTTCGACATATAAATGAAGTGTTAGGTAATGCAGGACATAACCTCCTTTAGGATGGAGAGGTTGAATCAACTTGGATATACGTCTGGTAGGGTATTAATTCCTAGTCGTCCTAGCATTTTAATTTGCAAAATATTCATTGCAGTGATTTGAATGAACTCTTTTATTGGTGCTGGTTTTTTTTGAAAAACTTCTGGAGTTTTTCAGGGCATTTCAGTTCCACTTCTACGAAATGGCCCGTAACTGAAAACTCGCCGGTTAGCAGCAGATCTTACAGTCTCACAGTTTTGACAAACTCGAAGTTTTTCAAAAGGTGGGCGAATTTTTGTTTTATGCTCCATAAAATTGTTTGCGTCTATTTTTAATATAAAGCTGGAACCTTTGATTTCATCAAAATTGGTCAAAAAAGTGTCATTGGCTTTAATGTACTATTTACTGTACACCAACGACATCTCGTCCCGTATCAATGACTCAACCATGTCCAAGTGGTCGCGGTTTGTCAGCATGTGAAAATCCGGCTGGCAAGTTTTTAAAAAGCCATCACCCGACAAAATATTATTGAGCAGTAGTGCGCACAGTCAATATCGTATGTTTCATAGCTTACTTCTCATAGTTTTTTGTAAACTGATATCCCTAGAAGCACATCAGTAGTGAGGTATAGGTTTTTGAATACTTAAAGTGCATGGTTGTATTGGCTCCGATTAACAATATTTCACAGTCTACCAGTTGGTTAAACCCTACTCTTCGTGTTGACAATCTCAACTCTTAGAATAAGCTATCAAAAAAAGCATTAAGGTAGTATCGTTTTCGTTTCAACAGTGAAAAAGTTTCTGTCTCACTTTCTTTTTTTTTTTTGTAAAACAAGTTATCATCAGTACAAATTTATCCGAGGTTAGTTTCGCTATCAAAATAAAGGCCTTAAATTGAATGAGTCTATGAAACGCAGATTCTCAATAAAAAATTTTTTCTCGTTTTTGTCCCTAATTGTTTTGATCCATATCGAGATCGTCGGAGATATGTTTTTTCTTGAGTACTAGCGATTACGGAAAAGACTTTTTAGGATTGCTCTTTGTTAGATATCTAACAATGCTCTGTAGATTGTAATTTGTTAACTTATGGCACAAAGTTTTCTGGCTTTCGATACACATTGCAGCGCTTATGTGCACAATTAGAAAAAACTGTCAGAATAGTGAAAGTGGTCGATCACAGTCTCTTGGTAACCAGCCAACTGTTCCTCACAAATCCAGCAATCCCACAAATGTTATATTTGTGTTAGTTCGAGTGAAAATGTGGTGCATCCTCTTCTCGACATAGATCTCCATCGCCAGTGTTTCTACTTTGTCGATCAATGATTCCATAACATCAGGTCCTCGTTTCAGCTCATATCTGACGATTTTCCATGGTCAATCACAGCAAGTTCATATCCACAGGGTTGATGTTGCTCCATTTGTGTGAAGCAATCTGATAGATTAGGTTTAGGTCCGGCGACAGGCACAAACAAGAGATCGCGATCGAAATTTACCCCTCGCGGAACAAACGCACGAGTGGCATAGTTTATGAAACAACGCTGCTCAACTTCTTGTTCGGGCATTATGATTTTGGTAGCAAAAAGCGTTTGTTATTTTAGCATGTCCTGCGAAGAACTAATTTGGAGACAACGACAAATTTCGTTTATTTCGCGGTGGTTTTGTTTCGAATGCTCAACGAGCTCAACGCGGTCTTTCACCAGAACATAAGGACACATTGATCCCAGTAGAAAAAAAAGCGTGAAAGAGACACGCTTTTGAGAGATGCTTTTGAGACACGCAATTATAAACGCTTTTGAGACGCTTTTATACACGCTTTTAAACACGCTTTTGAGACTTTTGTGGCAAGCTTTTGAGACGCGCAGTTATACCAGAATGTATCCAGAAAAACAATTCAATTAATTTATTTCGGGTTCAAAGGATATCTTTCTTTCTTTCTGTTCCTAAAAGTTAAAAAAAAAATCAAAAACGGGCAATAAAATTTACCGGAAAACATTTATCTGACTTTTATTCAATGCTTCGAATTGGTCCAAATCTAAAAGGCTCTCTGGCCTGTTAAAATCTCCCTGAATCTTCACCTTCACCTTCCTCAATGTCCAAGCCGTAGGTCTCAACCTTGTTTTTGTTAAATCATGCCACAGAAGAATTTTAGGGAGGCAAGTTCAATTTTATGTGCTAAGCTGACAAAAAAGAGTACAGGAAAGACAGGTTGTCATCTTTTGCATCAATTTTGCTCATATTAATGTTTTGTTTCTTCAATTGAACAGGAAGGCGTAAGTAGCTCTCTTCTCTAATTGGAGAAATCTTGGCAAAATTATTGTTCAGAACTTGGTCCATAAACTATCCGCTTCCATGAGAAGCGAAGCAGTTCACTGAGTTCACCATATGTTCCACCATCTGATTGTATTGCTCTCTTGTCAGTATGTTACAAGTCCATAACAGTCACCTCAAAAGAATTTAGAAAGAGCATTGTCTTTTGACCTTGCTGGGAAGAGTTATTGTCGTTTTCGTTTTTCCGTCATGCTTACCTCACCAGATATTTCTTCTTGATGTGATCCCATCTGAACATGTTCAATTATCTGTTCGTTAATTACCAGTTTTTTTTCTCATCATGCGGTCGAGCAAATCCAACTCAGCTTTATCAACTGGTAGTTGAAACTTCTTCAGGTTTCCATTGAAAACTGCCTGGTAAGTTTTCGAAAAATTATGTGCCCCATCATAAGATGACCAAAATGGAAGGCTCAGAAAAATTATATTGCAGAACACAGAATAGCTTCCTGCCATTTCTTCTTGTTCGGTTTCCACAGTTTGAAGTGCTTCTGCAAAAGACTTAAAAGTTTCGAGACAGTCATCACAAGACGTAATGGGCTGTAATGTCCTTCAATTTTGTGAACATTTTTGATATGTCTGGTAAGGCTTTTGTTCGAGCATTAAGTAGATCCAAATTGTTTGCATTGTAGACCCGTTTTGTGCTGTGAATTAGGCATTGTTTCGTTTGCCAATTTGAAAATTTTAAGAAATAGTGTGTTAAATCAATTTTTTTTAAATAATTAAGGTAATTTATCAAGTTTTTCAAAAACCACCGAAGTATGATATTCTTTTTGTTTCAATCAACAACCGTTGAAGTTGAAAACACAAAAAAGAAACAAAAAATTCAAGTTTTTAATTGAACATTCAATTGATTGCCGAACACAATTGTGTGCGTTTTAGAGTGTAGGGGTTTCGAGTGTTGAATGATTGATTGACTGTTTCATTTTTTCATGGGTTGTTTGAGTCCCATTAGGGAAAACGCTACATATAAATTGTGGGTTGCATAGTTCCCTCAATGAAAATTCATTTTAACAGTTACCACTGTTTTTCCCTCTGTACATAGTGACCAATCTTTTCCTAGGAAGGGGCTGGTTAAAAAAGGAGAACCACCACGGCATGCTCTAAGATGAAAACGGTTGATGCCTCAGCTCTTCATTTCAAAAAACTAGGAAAAAATATTGCGGTTACAAATAAGGTTTTATTAGTTTTACTGTGCAAAATATACGTAAGGGTATGAGTGAATAAATGGATGAATCTGTGTGCATGATTGCTTGTTCATGTATGAATATAAATGTTCTTTTGGTCCTTTTTTGTAAGTAACGTCTATTCGAAACAAATCAAAATAAGTCTATCTAAATATTGAGGCATTGCTGTTTGGTTTAGCGGGCAATAGCTAATCCTGCGTTGCTGGACACTACGCTTCTTGGGGGGCCTCGCATTTGCTTAAGTCATTTGAAAAACTTATCAAGATGTGATGTTCTAGAAAAAAACGTACACTCTGAACCTCAGTTTAAGTGTAACAAAAACGCTTCAAAACTTAACTTCTGACTAATTAGAGTAAAGGCATGGCCTTGAATTTCTTAACTAATCAACGAGAACTGTAGATTGTTACAAAGTTGTGTTTTTTCCTAAAAAAATGATTTTAGTGAAAGAGAAAAAAAAATTTTCAAAATTTTTGTGTCTCCATTTCCAAGAAACCACTCTCAACGAACTTCCCATGATAACTTGATTATGGCTAAATCCCATCTTTATTTTGTGAAAAAACTTACATTCTGATTTTTTTCCATTTTACCGAATACTTGATTATTTGACACATGAAACCGATATGAATATATGGCATTAATGCAATGTAAAGGCCTAAAACACTCTGTTACTTTGGGTCAGATGCTGCTAAACCCACAGGAAGCCAAGCATAATGAAAGAGAGACAACAAATAGTGTTTGATGAAAAGCCAGAAACTTCGATTGATAACAAGCATGAAATTATTCACGATGGATAACAAGCATGACTTTCACATTTAGTTTTTTTTGAAAAGAAAGCTATCGTTATCTTAAGGGGATACTGAAACTGGGAGCGACAGAGAGGATTTTAACTTTTTCTCTCTATCAACAAGAAAAAAGTTTGCTATGTTTTTTGTGAAAATTTTCTGAAAATTTTTAAACAAGTTTGAGATAAATTTTACTCTGAGCTATTTGAAAAAAATAAAAAGGTTTCATTTCTCATTTTCCTCATTCATTTTTTCTAATTGTCTGTTGCAGTTATGATAAAAAATTCACAGAACAATTTTCAATTCAAATTATTATAGATCAATTTTCAACTTAAAGTATCCGAAAAAATATTTAAACAAAGAATAGGTCATAACATGAAAAAATTATCAATTAAATCTGGAAAATTCTTAAGTAAGGACCTCTAAATTGCAGTTCGCGTTCTTATGGCGCATAACAAGCAATAGTTGGCAGTGTATACTGTAATAAACTTGGTTCCATGGGGCTTTGACTGCTCGAAGAAGAAAACGACTGCTGCTGAGTGATTGCAAAGTCTTCGACTTTTTTGGGGTTTGGGCATCTGCCGGCAGTTTTTGCTCTTATGGCGCATAAAAATCATCAATCGGCAGTGTATCGTGTACTTAAGTTGGTTCCATGGGGCTTTGACTGCTCGAAGAAGAAAAAGACTGCTGCTGCTGAGTGATTGCAAAAGGCTCCGACTTTATTGGGGTTTTGGGCGTCTGCTGGCCCATGTCTTCCGTTGAGACTGGCAATTGAATCGGCTCAAGGTCCCATTTTGATCCTCGCTAAGTCTTTGAGGTAAACTTCCTTTTTTTCGTAGGCGGGAATCGACTGAATATCATAGTCAAATAGTACTTTTCTCGGCGAACGTTCAAAACAATTAGGATTTGTTACCTCATTGCACTTCAGCGAAGGATAGTTTTCATTCACACAACAACTCTCGTAGACTTTTTTTATGTTCTCTATGAGGATATATTTTTTGATCTAAGAGAGTATTGGGTTCACGAGGTTTTCAGTGACCCTTGTTGTCGAGTTCGCTGCTGCGTCTCGGTTCAAGATCGTTTACAGGTTTGTCTACTTGCTGACGAAAGTTCCGTTCCTGATGCACCACTACTATAGACTCTCTGGTGCAAGTTTGATGTATATTAAATCTCTCAAGAGAAGTCATAGAAATTATTTGCAGTGACGTTTCCTTTTTTTGAAAAAATTTTGTTGAGTTCTGATGTTGACGACTGTTCATATTCAGTTGACGTTGAGAGACTGAAAAATAATAGTGTTTGGGTGATTTGAGGATTCAATTTTAGTTTTCAATGTTGGTGGTCCAAAGTGTGGTTCATTCTCATAAATCTTGATGTTTAAACTTTTAAGATGTATTAGAGCTCATGCTACCTAAAATAGAACACTGCAGATTTTCAAGACCAATACTTCAGAGAAATTATATGCAGTTTTTTTATGATATCCTAAAAACAAAGTGACGTGAAGATTTTCACTTCGAAGAAACTATATGCATGCCGCCAGGGTAAGGTAGTTAAAATTTATGACCTAAAAGGGCTTGTTTGAAAGAAATGACCCGTGTAACTGAAATTTAAAAAATTAAGGGCATGCCATAAAAATGAATCAATTGAGTTAAGTGATAAGCTTGTTAAATCGTTCATAAATTGTCTTCTACATGAAAAACAGTTGATGAAAATCTCCGCTAGCCAACTATGTACACGCTTGAAAGTCTTACGGACGTTTGTGATGATTTTCGTGATATTTCTTCAAGATACTTCAAGAGAAAGAAACTGTAACAGTAAACATGGTGACGATGAAGAAGAATACTCCAACGAAAACTGTCGTATGGCTTGAATCATTTGAATTTATCAATTTTAGTTAATCATCGAAATGGTTTAAGCAGCTTAAAAACAATGGCCTGATTAATTTTTAAAAGTTTCAGGGAAACTTAAAATTGTCCCCTCTGACCTTCATCGAATTACAAAAATTGCCTCCGCACTCCATTCATTTCAGTACGATTTTTTTCACAGTCTCTTCTCAATGGAAAATCATAATTCCATGTTCTCATAGAAATCACAAAATGACTGATTTCAAGCAGTTAACACGTTGACTTCAATTTTTTCTTATCGTGCCTTGCCTTCTGTTCAGAAAAAATATCCGCAATATTGTTTCGCTTCACATACTCGACTCTTTCAAACTCAAAATGAACGAATTACTTATGTAAACGTTGATTTTTTTGTCCGAAACTTAAATGGGGATAAAGCTGCTGAACTTTCAAGAATCATTAAATTTTTTTTCGAGTGGGTATGGTTGCCTAGAGATTGATTTGAAAACCTCGCTTGTTAATTTTATGATGTAAAAAAACAAATTTTAAGAACTAATTGTAGAGCTTGAGAAAACACCAGCCTTAAAAGTTGTAGCAAAAAAAAACAAATTTGGTAAAAAAAAATGAATTATAAATCATTACAGAGAGCCGTCAGCATCTCAAGTTTATAACATCATTTTTTAAGCAAAACACATCCTCTCATGATATTTTTACTTTAAAGCCTATAGGAAATCTAAATGGGAAAATAACATGAGCAATATATATACAATAAAGTCCACACAAAACCGAGTTAGCTGATTGAAGTGCCTTGTTCATGAGCATTTGGTTTCCTTCAAGAAAAGACTAGCTCATAGGTTTTAATTCTTTTGGATAATTGTGTATGCCAATCCAAGAAGATCTGCAAAAAAAATTTTTAACCACGAACTTGATTGAATTGTAACCAATGAATTCCTGGCTGTTCTTTGTTTGATTCATTCACTATCATAGAAGTTCTGACACGTTTTTGTCAAGGTTCTGAATGCTAAGTTAGCGGTAAAATTGTCTCAAAATTGATGTCTCAAATTCTTGTATCGGTTAATACGCACAATGTCATTTGAATTCTCAGTGTCATATGCTCAGTGTCATATGAGTAGATGGGAGATCAAATGCCATTTTATGATTTTTGTGATAATTAGCCAAACTGATTCCATTAATTTTATTAAATATGCAAAATTTAGAGCTTCCAATGTGTTATAGTTTATTCTTTTGGTTTTAGTCGTTGATTCAGAAGTACCTACGTTTGTAAACAACGATTTCATCCAGCCGATACTTTCGATTATGAAACGGTTTTTTTTCGATTTCTACCCAGGTATGCTGTATTCGCGCTGATTTCCACTATCATTTGACGTCTTCTGAGTTCTCTTCGTAGATTTATGCAAATGCTCTGGATATCATTCATAATTCTTTTTAAATCCAAATGAAGGAAAAATTTTCCATGATTTGATTCAGTGCTGAAAGCTTAACCGTTTTTGCTCTTCGATTTGTATCATAACATCAAAAAAACCATGCTTAAGAGTCACCCACAATCTGACAATGAACGATGTCCAAGTAGAAAAACATCATGTGGTTTCCAGCAGAAATATCCACAGGCCAGTCGGAGATAAAATTTTGTGATGTGAGAGTGCTCTGGATTTGACTGGATTCTTTATTTCCAACATGGCAGCCCGTTCCATTTCATTCTGCTTTGAAACTTGAAATAATTGCAATATGTGGACTCTAAAATGTTATGTTTTCCCAATAGTGCATCCACATTGAAAAATGTTTGGTGATAGGTTTGATGCTAAAACTGAAATTATCGAGATCAAATTTAGTTGATTTTGTAGAAAAATTTTTGACTTCATCATACTCAGCCTTTGTGTTTGCACCAGTCTCTGCATCAAATGGTCTTGATACTTTGCTTCTAAGCACCTAAAGGCTTGCTTTAATTTTGTTTGTGTTGTAGTACACTATTTTGGTATCTGTTACAATGTTTAAATGTGTTGGAAACGTTATTTCTGCCAATGCATCTCTTCATTCATTTGTAGGTCGATCGATATCTTATCTCAATATTTTTTAAAGGCCGCTAGCTAGTAGTGCTCAATGAAAATGCTAATTAAGGCTGATCACACCAGTGTAAAAGTAATTGATATTTTTGCTTTTTTTGTCAGACATTTCTTAGTTAATTCCTTCTTTTTTACTTTAACACAAACCTTGAGTGTTGTAGCAAAATAAACAGTTTTTGTACAAAAAATTCAAACATAAATCGTTACAGAGAGTCGCGTCATTTTTTCAAAGTTATAGCATCATATTTTAAGCAAAGCGCAAAATTTCATGGTAATTTTTTCAAAGCCCAATAGGAAATCTAAATGAAATTATAACATGAGCAACATAGACGCAAAAAAGTTGAAACAAGACCAAGTTAGCTGATTGGGTTGGCTTCTTCATGAGTATTTGGTTTCCGTCAGGAACAGAATATCTAATATACTTTTTTAGATGTGGTTAATTGTGTATTCCAATCCAAGAGGATCTGCAAAGAAAACTAAATAACCAACCTGAGCGAAATGTAATCAATGAGTTCGTGGCTGGTTTTTGTTTGATTCATTCACTATCATAAAAAAATTGTCACGTTTCTATATTGTTCTGAATGTTAATAAGCGTAAAAATTGCCTCGAATTCGATGTGTCAAATGCTAGTATCGGTTATTGAGCTAAGAGTCAAATGGATTCTCCTGATTCTCCGGGTACCACTATCATTCGACATACTGGCTCTTTGGCGAAAACATCTTCTTGTCGCCAGCTTTGTCCAGCAATTAAGTCCAAAAACTATTCTGGGTAAATTGTCCTTATAACTGTACATTGCCGGTGTTTTCAACAGAGTTCTTTCTATCGATGATAGTACAAAACCGGTTATTGCCAATTCGCGCACATGTAAGCTAGCCTCGGTGATTTGAGTTTGCTTATGTTTACCTCGATGCTATGACATAATAACTAAGTCATTCGGAGATCCTCTCAGGGAAAACCTAATTGTAGTAACACCATTAATTAGATGCTTGTCACATGATAAGAAATCACATGCAATCTTAGCAAAAAAACGGAGTTCGCTAGATGCAGCTATGATCCGCTCACGTTCCACGACATCTTGAGCCCGCCCATTGGCACCATCGATACCTGACGGATTATGTTCAAAATTTTAGCTTTGACAAGTGAGCCATGTTTGTTTTGCAAACTCACCGTGTGGGATTTTGGTCTTAGTGAAATTTTTCTTTGTTGTTGAAAACGGGCATTTATTGTTGATTTTTTTTCTACCTTCAGGGACATTGTGCATTCGGAAAAAAACAATTGAAAGGGGACTATTGATCGAATATGGGGAGTCTTGTTGTGCTACTTCTCTTGCTTGAGTTTGCAGTTCAGTACCCTTATTTTAAGCGATGCGTGCTAAAAACTTCAAGCGAGTTCATTGAAGATCGTTAAAACTGTTTCTATCTCCAAAAATCCACAACAAATTAGAGCATAAGATCAGCAGGTGAATATGTTGGCCCATTTTTTTTGGATAGAAGCGTTCTTTAAATGTACGAAGGAAGGAGGTTCTAAATAATTCTAATGAGCTGTGAGTTGCTTCAGTTGGTATTAAATCAGTAATCATGGTGGAAAACTATGAGCGACTTCCCAGTGGAGATCATGTCTGGGAAATGAGAGCTTTCGTTTTTTGTTGCTTTTGTGGTCTTCTTTTTTAATACTACAAAATTTGGTACGACCACATCCAATTTTCTCATTCATCTTTTTTCTGTGTTTTTCAAGGCTATTTTTGCTGTTTTCGTTCCGGTTGCTATATATATTTGGGTGCTGCTTGATCAATAAGGGTGCTGCTTGATCAATAGTTTTCTTCAATACGTTTGACTGCTGGTACCTTAAACTTCCGAGCTATTGGAAGTGCTACTCGTCCAATACCCAAAGCCAGAGCGCCGAAGTCACTAGCCCGATGTCTCTAATTTCCTGAGAAGTGTGACTTGGTCGCTTGATTATGATTCTACGCCTCTATACACTTGATCGAAAAACTTTTTAAATTTCAAAGTCAAAAAACCAATTCTATTTCTTCTCCCACAAATAAAACAAATCTACCGAGTTCTAGTCATAGATTTAACTCAATGCTCTGGATATCATTCACTAGTACTTTTTTATCATTCAAGTTAATTAAAACTTTGCGATGATTTGATTCAATGCTGAAAGCTTATCCGTTTTTCGCTCTTCAATTTGTATCATTATATGAGAACAGCGATGCTTTGGTGTCACCCACAGTCTGATAATGAACGATGTCCAAGTAGATAAGCATCGTGTGGTTTCCAGCAGAAATATCAACAGGCCAGTCGGAGAAAAATTGATGTGAGAGTGCTCTGAGTATGACTGGATTCTTTATAACCAACATGGCAGCCGGTTCCATCTTGTTTTGCTTAGAAACTTAAGACACTGGCAATCTGTAGAGTCTAAAATGTTATGTATTCCCAATAGTGCATCCACAATGAAACATGTTTGGTTATGGATCGTTGCTATAACTGAAACTATCGAGATCGACTTTGATTGATTTCGTTGAATAAATTTTTGACTTCATCAAACTCAACCTTTCTGGTTGCACCTTTCTCTGCATCAAAGGGTCTAGACATTTGATTTATTAACTCTTATAGGCTTGCTTTAAATTTGTCTATATTGGTACCTGTTTTGTTGTGAAAATGTGTGGGAAACGTTATTTTCAACAATGCAAGTCTCCATTCAACTTGTAGATCGATATTTTTGCTCAACATATTTTTAAAGCCCGCAAGCGGGTATTAAATGAAAACCTTCATCTAAGCTGATTACACCAGTGTAACAGTAGTTGAATCTTTTTCCCTCTGATATTGTCAGACATTGATTAGTTCATCCATCTTTTTTCTATTACCCTGATTAATTCGGGCTTTCAAAATCTACTGTTGATTGGTTCATTATCGACGTCGATGCAGTTATAAGCTGATGGATTCCATGTTGGTATACGAAACCTTATGAAAATTTTGCCTGCGAATGACTGTTTATATTCTTTTCGAAAGAAAATGTCAATTTTTGCTATTCTAACAATCTCAGTAACGTAAAGTTTTGGTCGACTTACTGGTTTTAGCTATCTTTTTGTTTTTAAGGAAGTTAGACGGAGGGAACGTCCTTTTGATCACTTTATTCGGAGTTAGTTTCGTTATAGTGGTTTGTTCTCGAGTGAAATATGTTGCCAAATTTTTGATGCTTATTGATGTAAGAGTGAGTCCATTTGCCCTTCAATTACTTGAAAATCAAATCTTTTAGTGATCAAATGTTCCTCTTTGCGAAGTTGGACCTTTTTCACTCTCTGTTGTATAGATTTCAACGCCCTTTTGGCGCACAAGTTTTAAAGGACCCTTTTAGATCAGTGCCCATATATACCTAAATGTTTTTGTCTGTTTTACTTTTTTATCATTTGAAAGAATGCTCCTGCTTTTCAGATTACATTCCTTGATTTTAATGCTTGTAATCGAAGATAGCTGGTCAGGCAATCCAATGCAACCAGAAGAAAGTTATCTGTTTTGTTCTACTCTGCAATTTTATCAACATACGCCAGATAAATTGATCATATTTCGTTTAAATCAAAAGCTATCACCTTGAGACGCGGTGTTTTGCGACGAACTGTTCGACATTGTTTAAATACAGCTCTGTATGTAAATATTGTTTCACTTTACTCCGTGAAACTTTTCATTCCTCTTCAAAATTCTTTACACTTCCAAACACTGCTGGAAGTTATTTGAAAAATTGGTTTTCAATAGTTTTGCTCAGCTCCTGTAATCTCTCCTTGGTTTTGTTTTCGTGTTTTTTTTCTGTCCATTCAGAATCTAAATTTTTTATCGGGCGTTCTGTACGGTTTCGAGTCTTTTTCTTCACCTCATCCTTCTTCTCGTTTGGCTTTTTGCGCCGCTCGTTCTCTTTGAATGTCTGCAACGTTCCTTCTGATTCTGCGTCTCTTAATGCTGTTTGAACTGGAACTTGTAGACAATTTTTTTTGGGAGAAAAGATGGCTGTAGATGTTGAAGAAGAGTTCGTGGAATCTCATCTTCTTTGCTTCTGTTGAGCTTGATCCGTGGTCGTTGACTGAACCGATTAACGTTGGATATCATACAAAAAAATATGCATTGAGACCGGTTGCGACTTTCTCAACCTAAAGTTCTTCATTATTTTTGCTTACTATGACTCGCTCTGAACTTCTTTGGTTCGCTTAAACTTGTTTTTGTCAATGAGTTGTAATTGTAACAAGATACGTTCAGTAGATAATGCCTCATTATGCTCAGCACTTGTTTCCATCTCAATTTCTTCATCTTCAGTGAGAAGGACAACTCGTTCTTGTGGATTGTCTTCTGCTTTGGCAACGATAGGTTTTTTAGGAGTTGGTATGACTGGCGGATCAGTTGCTGCTGCTGCTGCTGCTGCTGTTGTTGTTGTGGTTGTTGTTATTGTTGTTGTTGTTGCTGTTTTTGTTGTTGTTGTTAAGGTTGCTGTAGTTGTTGTTATTGTTGTTGTTGTTTTTGTTGTTGTTGTTCTTGTTGTTGTTGTTGTCGTTGTTGTTGTTGTTGTTGTTGTTGTTGTTGTTGCTGTTGTTGTTGCTGTTGTTGTTGTTGTTGTTGTTGTTGTTGTTGTTGTTGTTGTTGTTGTTGTTGTTGTTGTTGTTGTTGTTGTTATTTTTCTGACGTTATAGTTGTTATTGTATTTAGCGGTTTTAATTTGATAATTACAGTTTTCTATGTTTGATGTAGTTGTCAAACAAGTTATGTGCTTTATGTGGTTGTTCTCTGATGTACGTATGCTTCGGATTAAGACCGAATACTTCTGCTGTCACTTCGTTGCTGCCAAATACTTCAAGCAAAAACAAAGAATATGTCTGATCAGATCAAATCCTTGTTTGCTCAGTAAGATAGCTCTTTTTTGTTCAAGGTTCGTTTTTCGTTTTTCAAAGATTTCGAGGCTTCGGATACGAACAGGCACACTACCGCTGACTGCATTGAGCAAGCATTCACAGACATCTGAAATTACCTGTCTTTGATAACTTTCTAAAAAAACTTCATAGCTGGCTTGGATTCAGCTGTACTATATGGTGTAGAATAAATCAGTTTTTTTGCGCTAATTTGTGATAGGCGTCACAAATGCTTTATTTATCTATTAGCAGAAAACTGACGGGCCAGGACGTTTTATATTTGAACAGTATCTCAGACAATCTCATGTTCAGGAATCCGAAGGTGTCGTTTCTATCCAATGCATATAAAGTTCGTAAGAAACTGTTTACCTTATGTTTTCTCTCGAGATGATCAAGATGCTGAATTTCACAGAGTGATTTGAGAAAGTGATGTGAGATGTATTCAAATCAAAAGTTCGGGATCCTTGGCAGCGTTGGAATAATTTATGTTTAACCTACAAGCATCAAACCCTCGTGTTTTCCTGCTGTTGCTACTCAAACAAGTTTTTTTGATTGTAAAATGCCTCGCATGAGTCATCAAATGTTTTCAATTTTTCTCGAACTGTGTTTCAATGTTTTATCAAAATTTATAAAACCTACTGGAATTATGTTAGCGCTAAAGTGTTGGCTATTTATAGGTTGAAAGTCTTTGTCAAAGTATAAGACTCATCCAAACTTGGGTTAAAATGTTTTCTAGTTCATTATTTTGAAAAGAAATTCTGTTTTTGTGGATCCGAAGGTCCTAAAACTGCCATAAATAGTCTTCTTTGTGTATCAATAATTTCATTCAACTTCTTGGAGTTGGTATAACGAACCCAATTAAACCAGAAAATATTGAACACCAAACTGATGTTTCTTCACAGCTTAATTTCGTAAAAGAAAGTTTATAGATACAAAAACTTATTAGAGATAAAATTGACTTTTTTTGAGAAATCAAAACCACATCTGATCTCGGAGCAGAAGCATAAAAACAAAACGCAAGAAATTTGTTCTGTGCTATTTTGACTATAAACAATATTGGTAACTCTAGTCGCATCAGGCTCATCAATTGCTGTTTCAGACATTCAAAGTTTCAAATTTATCGTCTATCTCTCTTTCAACCGTTTTGCACTGAGGAAGAAAAAAATGTTGTCGTTTAGTTTTGAAATTATGCTTCTGAACAGTAGAAAAATCTATCGAGTATTACCTGTGTAATCTTTAGTAGCATCTTTGTCATTGTCTTACATTTACACTACATATATGTCCGAGACATTTTGATTTTTTTGCATAAAATAAAACTTTTCTTTGAGTTTTTTTCACCTGTATCTGAGTTTTTTTTAGAACACTGCTGTTGAGATCTGTTTGAACTCCAGGTTGACGCTTGGATACAAAGAATAGCTTGAAAAAATAAACTCACTAGTTGCTGTCTAACTTGTTTTGGTCAATTACCTGGAGAAACTTTTTCACACAGCAAATTCTTCTTAAGTAGTGTATTTTGTTTTCTTCCGCTGCAAAATTTGAACTCAGCAAATAATTTGTTCTTTTATTGTCAACAATTTGTTTTCTTTCACTCTCTGGAGTCATTGGATCACATAACAATTGCTCATGCTTCAACCAATCAGAGAACATCTTGCTTATCTTGAGGGCGCAGTGATTCCTGGAGTTATAATTAGAAAATTATGTTTTGCAAGTTGGATCAATTGTAAATTCTCGGGCAACCCAATTCATCAAACTTCTCATATCAATCAGTTTTCATAAGTAGCAACGTTAAGATCAGTAGCTGTTCTTTTTTTTTTGGCATAAACGCACCACATTAAAAACTCAATCGAATAAAACTGTTCTTTGCAATTTTGAGTATTGTTATTTGCTGTTTCTTCAAACTTCGAGATGAAAATTTTATGACGATTGAAAGTATAATAACTTTGATCGGACACCATCTGAAAACAATTAGAGAGGTAAATTTTCCTTATCAGTATCCATATCGTCCCCATTTCCTATGTTCCCCTTTTGTTCTTTTTTTCATGCTAAAACAGAGTTCAAGTTATGGAAAAACCATATTGCTCGCAATAGCTAAGAAGAATTAAAATTGATTTTTTTTTCGTGTAAAAGCATTTATTTGTAAAATTCGCATTGCTATTGCTATTGTGTTGTATACATAGGCATTAGTTAATATATACATCTTAGACACCTCTCTTTTCACCGGATTCGTTCCGAACCAATGCAAGACCCCGAAAACAAATCCGACAGGGAAACAGCTTTTTGCGGCTGCGTTGGGTAAATAGAGGGTCCTCAAAGTCATGGCGCTAAACTTTAAGGATTCACTCAACACCCTCGTTAATCGCCGGGAAATAATAAAACAAGACGGTACTGATAACACCTCTGCGATATGCAAGAACCACATTGGCTGTTTTTGAGACCATGACACGAACATTTTTTAACCGTTAAATGATTAACTTCGATTTTTTTTTAATTTTCAAAAGCTAGTTGATTGATAGTTGATTTTTGAGGATATTGTACAGGACACTCTATGTGTTTACTATGGTTTGTAATTTTGTAACTGGAATTTTATACGCGCGCTTTGAATTTAAAACCCTTTAAAAGTTTTTTCAATTGTGGTTCTGATTACAAAACATTCAACATTCCAAAAAATGTTCCTCTTTGCGAAGTTGGACCTTTTTCACTCTCTGTTGTATAGATTTCAACGCCCTTTGGCGCACAAGTTTTAAAGGACCCTTTTAGATCAGTGCCCATATATACCTAAATGTTTTTGTCTGTTTTACTTTTTTATCATTTGAAAGAATGCTCCTGCTTTTCAGATTACATTCCTTGATTTTAATGCTTGTAATCGAAGATAGCTGGTCAGGCAATCCAATGCAACCAGAAGAAATTTATCTGTTTTGTTCTACTCTGCAATTTTATCAACATACGCCAGATAAATTGATCATATTTCGTTTAAATCAAAAGCTATCACCTTGAGACGCGGTGTTTTGCGACGAACTGTTCGACATTGTTTAAATACAGCTCTGTATGTAAATATTGTTTCACTTTACTCTAATCTGAAATTACCTGTCTTTGATAACCTTCTAAAAAAACTTCATAGCTGGCTTGGATTCAGCTGTACTATATGGTGTAGAATAAATCAGTTTTTTTGCGCTAATTTGTGATAGGCGTCACAAATGCTTTATTTATCTATTAGCAGAAAACTGACGGGCCAGGACGTTTTATATTTGAACAGTATCTCAGACAATCTCATGTTCAGGAATCCGAAGGTGTCGTTTCTATCCAATGCATATAAAGTTCGTAAGAAACTGTTTACCTTATGTTTTCTCTCGAGATGATCAAGATGCTGAATTTCACAGAGTGATTTGAGAAAGTGATGTGAGATGTATTCAAATCAAAAGTTCGGGATCCTTGGCAGCGTTGGAATAATTTATGTTTAACCTACAAGCATCAAACCCTCGTGTTTTCCTGCTGTTGCTACTCAAACAAGTTTTTTTGATTGTAAAATGCCTCGCATGAGTCATCAAATGTTTTCAATTTTTCTCGAACTGTGTTTCAATGTTTTATCAAAATTTATAAAACCTACTGGAATTATGTTAGCGCTAAAGTGTTGGCTATTTATAGGTTGAAAGTCTTTGTCAAAGTATAAGACTCATCCAAACTTGGGTTAAAATGTTTTCTAGTTCATTATTTTGAAAAGAAATTCTGTTTTTGTGGATCCGAAGGTCCTAAAACTGCCATAAATAGTCTTCTTTGTGTATCAATAATTTCATTCAAATTCTTGGAGTTGGTATAACGAACCCAATTAAACCAGAAAATATTGAACACCAAACTGATGTTTCTTCACAGCTTAATTTCGTAAAAGAAAGTTTATAGATACAAAAACTTATTAGAGATAAAATTGACTTTTTTTGAGAAATCAAAACCACATCTGATCTCGGAGCAGAAGCATAAAAACAAAACGCAAGAAATTTGTTCTGTGCTGTTTTGACTATAAACAATATTGGTAACTCTAGTCGCATCAGGCTCATCAATTGCTGTTTCAGACATTCAAAGTTTCAAATTTATCGTCTATCTCTCTTTCAACCGTTTTGCACTGAGGAAGAAAAAAATGTTGTCGTTTAGTTTTGAAATTATGCTTCTGAACAGTAGAAAAATCTATCGAGTATTACCTGTGTAATCTTTAGTAGCATCTTTGTCATTGTCTTACATTTCCACTACATATATGTCCGAGACATTTTGATTTTTTTGCATAAAATAAAACTTTTCTTTGAGTTTTTTTCACCTGTATCTGAGTTTTTTTTTAGAACACTGCTGTTGAGATCTGTTTGAACTCCAGGTTGACGCTTGGATACAAAGAATAGCTTGAAAAAATAAACTCACTAGTTGCTGTCTAACTTGTTTTGGTCAATTACCTGGAGAAACTTTTTCACACAGCAAATTCTTCTTAAGTAGTGTATTTTGTTTTCTTCCGCTGCAAAATTTGAACTCAGCAAATAATTTGTTCTTTTATTGTCAACAATTTGTTTTCTTTCACTCTCTGGAGTCATTGGATCACATAACAATTGCTCATGCTTCAACCAATCAGAGAACATCTTGCTTATCTTGAGGGCGCAGTGATTCCTGGAGTTATAATTAGAAAATTATGTTTTGCAAGTTGGATCAATTGTAAATTCTCGGGCAACCCAATTCATCAAACTTCTCATATCAATCAGTTTTCATAAGTAGCAACGTTAAGATCAGTAGCTGTTCTTTTTTTTTTGGCATAAACG
>NC_087066.1:48758580-48908580 GCF_963678635.1 Symsagittifera roscoffensis | reverse complement strand
TTTAATTTTCAAAAGCTAGTTGATTGATAGTTGATTTTTGAGGATATTGTACAGGACACTCTATGTGTTTACTATGGTTTGTAATTTTGTAACTGGAATTTTATACGCGCGCTTTGAATTTAAAACCCTTTAAAAGTTTTTTCAATTGTGGTTCTGATTACAAAACATTCAACATTCCAAAAAATGTTCCTCTTTGCGAAGTTGGAATTTTTTCACTCTCTGTTGTATAGATTTCAACGCCCTTTGGCGCACAAGTTTTAAAGGACCCTTTTAGATCAGTGCCCATATATACCTAAATGTTTTTGTCTGTTTTACTTTTTTATCATTTGAAAGAATGCTCCTGCTTTTCAGATTACATTCCTTGATTTTAATGCTTGTAATCGAAGATAGCTGGTCAGGCAATCCAATGCAACCAGAAGAAATTTATCTGTTTTGTTCTACTCTGCAATTTTATCAACATACGCCAGATAAATTGATCATATTTCGTTTAAATCAAAAGCTATCACCTTGAGACGCGGTGTTTTGCGACGAACTGTTCGACATTGTTTAAATACAGCTCTGTATGTAAATATTGTTTCACTTTACTCCGTGAAACTTTTCATTCCTCTTCAAAATTCTTTACACTGCCAAACACTGCTGGAATTTATTTGAAAAATTGGTTTTCAATAGTTTTGCTCAGCTCCTGTAATCTCTCCTTGGTTTTGTTTTCGTGTTTTTTTTCTGTCCATTCAGAATCTAAATTTTTATCGGGCGTTCTGTACGGTTTCGAGTCTTTTTCTTCACCTCATCCTTCTTCTCGTTTGGCTTTTTGCGCCGCTCGTTCTCTTTGAATGTCTGCAACGTTCCTTCTGATTCTGCGTCTCTTAATGCTGTTTGAACTGGAACTTGTAGACAATTTTTTTTGGGAGAAAAGATGGCTGTAGATGTTGAAGAAGAGTTCGTGGAATCTCATCTTCTTTGCTTCTGTTGAGCTTGATCCGTGGTCGTTGACTGAACCGATTAACGTTGGATATCATACAAAAAAATATGCATTGAGACCGGTTGCGACTTTCTCAACCTAAAATTCTTCATTATTTTTGCTTACTATGACTCGCTCTGAACTTCTTTGGTTCGCTTAAACTTGTTTTTGTCGATGAGTTGTAATTGTAACAAGATACGTTCAGTAGATAATGCCTCATTATGCTCAGCACTTGTTTCCATCTCAATTTCTTCATCTTCATTGAGAAGGACAATTTGTTCTTGTGGATTGTCTTCTGCTTTGGCAACGATAGGTTTTTTAGGAGTTGGTATGACTGGCGGATCAGTTGCTGCTGCTGCTGCTGCTGCTGCTGCTGCTGCTGTTGTTGTTGTTGTTGTTGTTGTGGTTGTTGTTATTGTTGTTGTTGCTGTTTTTGTTAAGGTTGCTGTAGTTGTTGTTATTGTTGTTGTTGTTGTTGTTCTTGTTGTTGTTGTTGTTGTTGTTGTTGTTGTTGTTGTTGTTGTTGTTGTTGCTGTTGTTGTTGCTGTTGTTGTTGTTGTTGCTGTTGTTGTTGTTGTTGTTGTTGTTGTTGTTGTTGTTGTTGTTGTTGTTGTTGTTGTTGTTGTTGTTGTTGTTGTTGTTATTTTTCTGACGTTATAGTTGTTATTGTATTTAGCGGTTTTAAGCGGTTCAATTTTGATAATTACAGTTTTCTATGTTTGATGTAGTTGTCAAACAAGTTATGTGCTTTATGTGGTTGTTCTCTGATGTACGTATGCTTCGGATTAAGACCGAATACTTCTGCTGTCACTTCGTTGCTGCCAAATACTTCAAGCAAAAACAAAGAATATGTCTGATTAGATCAAATCCTTGTTTGCTCAGTAAGATAGCTCTTTTTTGTTCAAGGTTCGTTTCAAAGATTTCGAGGCTTCGGATACGAACAGGCACACTACCGCTGACTGCATTGAGCAAGCATTCACAGACATCTGAAATTACCTGTCTTTGATAACTTTCTAAAAAAACTTCATAGCTGGCTTGGATTCAGCTGTACTATATGGTGTAGAATAAATCAGTTTTTTTGCGCTAATTTGTGATAGGCGTCACAAATGCTTTATTTATCTATTAGCAGAAAACTGACGGGCCAGGACGTTTTATATTTGAACAGTATCTCAGACAATCTCATGTTCAGGAATCCGAAGGTGTCGTTTCTATCCAATGCATATAAAGTTCGTAAGAAACTGTTTACCTTATGTTTTCTCTCGAGATGATCAAGATGCTGAATTTCACAGAGTGATTTGAGAAAGTGATGTGAGATGTATTCAAATCAAAAGTTCGGGATCCTTGGCAGCGTTGGAATAATTTATGTTTAACCTACAAGCATCAAACCCTCGTGTTTTCCTGCTGTTGCTACTCAAACAAGTTTTTTTGATTGTAAAATGCCTCGCATGAGTCATCAAATGTTTTCAATTTTTCTCGAACTGTGTTTCAATGTTTTATCAAAATTTATAAAACCTACTGGAATTATGTTAGCGCTAAAGTGTTGGCTATTTATAGGTTGAAAGTCTTTGTCAAAGTATAAGACTCATCCAAACTTGGGTTAAAATGTTTTCTAGTTCATTATTTTGAAAAGAAATTCTGTTTTTGTGGATCCGAAGGTCCTAAAACTGCCATAAATAGTCTTCTTCGTGTATCAATAATTTCATTCACATTCTTGGAGTTGGTATAACGAACCCAATTAAACCAGAAAATATTGAAAACCAAACTGATCTTTCTTCACAGCTTAATTTCGTAAAAGAAAGTTTATAGATACAAAAACTTATTAGAGATAAAATTGACTTTTTTTGAGAAATCAAAACCACATCTGATCTCGGAGCAGAAGCATAAAAACAAAACGCAAGAAATTTGTTCTGTGCTATTTTGACTATAAACAATATTGGTAACTCTAGTCGCATCAGGCTCATCAATTGCTGTTTCAGACATTCAAAGTTTCAAATTTATCGTCTATCTCTCTTTCAACCGTTTTGCACTGAGGAAGAAAAAAATGTTGTCGTTTAGTTTTGAAATTATGCTTCTGAACAGTAGAAAAATCTATCGAGCATTACCTGTGTAATCTTTAGTAGCATCTTTGTCATTGTCTTACATTTCCACTACATAAATGTCCGAGACATTTTGATTTTTTTTGCATAAAATAAAACTTTTCTTTGAGTTTTTTTCACCTGTACCTGAGTTTTTTTTTAGAACACTGCTGTTGAGATCTGTTTGAACTCCGGGTTGACGCTTGGATACAAAGAATAGCTTGAAAAAATAAACTCACTAGTTGCTGTCTAACTTGTTTTGGTCAATTACCTGGAGAAACTTTTTCACACAGCAAATTCTTCTTAAGTAGTGTATTTTGTTTTTTTTTCCGCCGCAAAATTTGAACTCAGCAAATAATTTGTTCTTTTATTGTCAACAATTTGTTTTCTTTCACTCTCTGGAGTCATTGGATCACATAACAATTGCTCATGCTTCAACCAATCAGAGAACATCTTGCTTATCTTGAGGGCGCAGTGATTCCTGGAGTTATAATTAGAAAATTATGTTTTGCAAGTTGGATCAATTGTAAATTCTCGGGCAACCCAATTCATCAAACTTCTCATATCAATCAGTTTTCATAAGTAGCAACGTTAAGATCAGTAGCTGTTCTTTTTTTTTTGGCATAAACGCACCACATTAAAAACTCAATCGAATAAAACTGTTCTTTGCAATTTTGAGTATTGTTATTTGCTGTTTCTTCAAACTTCGAGATGAAAATTTTATGACGATTGAAAGTATAATAACTTTGATCGGACACCATCTGAAAACAATTAGAGAGGTAAATTTTCCTTATCAGTATCCATATCGTCCCCATTTCCTATGTTCCCCTTTTGTTCTTTTTTTCATGCTAAAACAGAGTTCAAGTTATGGAAAAACCATATTGCTCGCAATAGCTAAGAAGAATTAAAATTGATTTTTTTTTCGTGTAAAAGCATTTATTTGTAAAATTCGCATTGCTATTGCTATTGTGTTGTATACATAGGCATTAGTTAATATATACATCTTAGACACCTCTCTTTTCACCGGATTCGTTCCGAACCAATGCAAGACCCCGAAAACAAATCCGACAGGGAAACAGCTTTTTGCGGCTGCGTTGGGTAAATAGAGGGTCCTCAAAGTCATGGCGCTAAACTTTAAGGATTCACTCAACACCCCCGTTAATCGCCGGGAAATAATAAAACAAGACGGTACTGATAACACCTCTGCGATATGCAAGAACCACATTGGCTGTTTTTGGGACCATGACACGAACATTTTTTAACCGTTAAATGATTAACTTCGATTTTTTTTTAATTTTCAAAAGCTAGTTGATTGATAGTTGATTTTTGAGGATATTGTACAGGACACTCTATGTGTTTACTATGGTTTGTAATTTTGTAACTGAAATTTTATACGCGCGCTTTGAATTTAAAACCCTTTAAAAGTTTTTTCAGTTGTGGTTCTGATTACAAAACATTCAACATTCCAAAAAAATTGAACAATCTATAGTTTCAACAAAAATGATTGCAAACTGACTTAACTGTGCTCCTTAACCTTGTTCCAAATTATAACACTTGAAAGAGCAAGTGTCTTGTAATCGGTGATTTTTTCTTATGAACAAGTTTTCCGCCAAATCTCTAAGAAACTGTACGCACTTGATCATTAAACCTTTGCATCTTCCATTTTCATTCCCACTTGGTATAGAGATATCACGGTGGCCTTTGCACACTTTTGTTTGCAGTTCGAGATTCGGGCAGACTTTGTGTTTCTCGGTATATAAGAGGTTCAATTATTTCTTTTTGCAGTAAAAAAATTGCACTGTCGGCCTATTTTTTTCCCTTGATATGTTTTTCTACGGCCGAGTTTTCAGATCTTGAAGTTTTTTTGTGCAGTCAAAATTGTTCACTTTTGTTGCATCTTTCATAGACTTACTGCTAAATTTCTATTTTAACAAACCCTCACTCTCTATAATTTCTTTTTGCTATTTTTCTCGCCTTATTGCTTTCTTATCGACCTTGATGGTTTCGATTAATGTTTTATTGCCTTGTTTAGATTAGTTTTGAGTTATTTGACAAACATTTTTGATGGATTGTTTTTCTTTTTCAGATCAAAAAAACTCTATGCAAATTTTGACCGGCTAATGGCCGCCCGGTAAATACTTAAATTTTGTTGAGAACTGGTATTTTGTTTCTCTACTTTTCACTGAAGTAGATTTTTTTTCAGTTTTGAAAAAACAAGATGTCAGTTTTGTTACAACGATTTGTTTTCACTTATAATTCCGTCTCAGCTCTATTGCTACCTTGACATTTTATCTTAAGTGATCCAAAGCTCAGTTTGATCTCTGGTTTTATATTTTTCGAAAGTGTCTTATTGTTCAAATTAAGTTTTAAGAACTTGATAAATCTTGACGCCTAATTTCAATTTTTTGACCTTTTTTTTTTAGCAAAACAGTAGATTTAATTTAAAAAACTAAAGAAAAAGGGTTTTCATGGTTGGAACATACTGTGATAAACGCAGAACATCCGGTCGCTTCTTCTTATCATCTCACAGCGTGTTTGACCAAACATGAAAAATCTCGATTGCACAGCGTTATTGAGCTTGATCTGTGTTTCGGTTGATCAAGTGTGGTACTGAGCAAAGCGCTTCCACTCAGTTTTTTTTCCACTAATTATAAGTTTTTTTTTGATTCATGTTGTTACGCGGTAGTCAAAAGCAGATATTTTTTTTCTTTTGCGAAAGCTGCAGCAAACTATTATTTTAGTGACATAGATATTCAGCCATTTCCGTCATATGTCCAAGTTTAACAGAATATTCAACATATGTTTTTTTTATAAAAAAATGAAGGGAGTAATTCAAATTAGATTAGATATGGCTTGAAGCCCCCGTGTGCAAACCATTAGCAAATGTGGCGCGGGGTTATGTTCATTAGCTCATTAACATTAATTCTATTTACCAAATAATGTGGAAGAGACAAATGAGTTACCAGGCTAGTACTTTCACTCCAACTTTTGTTTACGATTCCAAACTACGCCTAAAAAAAACAAATTGGGCATGTAACACCGTGTATCGCAGAGGACTGCATCTTTCTCATTATTTTACTAATTCAATTTCCAGTGTCAGAAGAACTGACATTTTTTTGATTTCTCCCAAATTTGGTAGCCTTTGTTTTAAAAAATTGCGGTTAATTGATTCCAAGTTTTAGGCGTAATAATATGTCAGAGATTGAATCTAATTCAAATTTTGTATCAAAATTTCATTTTTTTTCATTTTTTTTCCAATTTCTTTGATACAAAACAGATGATGAAAAGTCAGTTAAGAAAAATTTTTATATTTATATTTTCAAAACCGTAGACAGTTTCTAGAAAATTGACAAGAGTCACAACCAGACCTAATCAAGATTAACAATAACTGATCGAGCAATTTATTGGCTCTTTAAATGAAAAAAACATATATTCAAAAAGAATGGAAATTTCGTTTTCGTTAAGTTCGACAAAAATAGCATTTTTATTTAAAAAACACTATTTCTGCGTCACACCGCAGCTCAGCGGAAGGGACCGACAAATTAATTCATGCTGTTTTCATTTTGAACTCAAGTGAAAAGTTTGGGGAACATTTAAGAGACGCTTGAAACTCCTTGAGGCTCTTTTTTGGTCTCCTACTCAAATATCGGTTGAAGCTTTTCTCATATTGAAAAATTTCACAAAATTCTGTTAAGCGTACATTCAATATAACAGTTTTTATTTAACAGCAGAATACATTTAATGAAATATATTCAAACCGTTACTCATAATAAAACAAGACGAAACTGATAACACCTCTGCGATATGAAAGAACCAAATTAACTATTTTTGGGATCATGTTACGAACTATTTTCTTAACCGTTAAATGGTTAACTTTTTTGAGTTTTTGTAATTTTCAAAAGCTAGTTGATTGATAGTTGATTTCGGAGGTTATTGTACAGGACACGATATTTGTTTAATATGATCTGTAAATTTGTTACTGAAATTTTATGCGCGCGCTTTGAGTTTAATATCCATTAAAAGCCTTTTCAGTTGTGTTTCTGATTACAAAAAAAGTGCAACATTGCAAAAAAGTTGAACAATCTTTAGTTTTATCAAAACTGTTTGCAAACTGACTTATCTGTGCTCCTTAACCTTGTTCCAAATTAAAACACTTGAAAGAGCACTTGTAATCGGTGATTTTTTCTTATGAACATGTTTTCCGCCAAATCTCTAAGAAACTGTACCCACTTGATCATTAAACCTTTGCAACTTCCAGTTTCATTCCCACATGATCTAGAGATATCACGGTGGCCTTTGCACACTTTTGTTTGCGGTTCGGGATTCGGGCAGACTTTGTGTTTCTCGGTATATAAGAGGTTCAATTATTTCTTTTTGCAGTAAGAAATTGTACTGTCGGCCTGTTTTTTCACTGGTTATTTTTTTTACGGCATATTTGTCAGATCTTGAGACTTTTTTGTGCAGTCAAAATTTTTCATTTTTGTTGCATCTTTCGAACACTTACTGCTAAACTTCTAATCTAACAAACCCTCACTCTTTATGTTTTCTTTTTGTTATTTTTCTCGCCTTAATGCTATCAAATTCACCTTTATGGTTTCGATTAATGTTTTTTTGCCTTGTTTAGCTTATTTTTGAGTTTAATGACAGCAATTTCCGATGGATTAATTTTTTTTCAGATCAATAATATTCTATGCATGTTTTGACCGGCTAGTGGCCGCTCGGTAATTACTTAAATTTTGTTTAGAACTGGTATTTTGTTTCTCTACTTTTCACTCAAGCTGATTTTTTTCAGTTTGCAAAAAACAAGATGTCACTTTTGTTTCAACGATTTGTTTCGACTTATAATTCCGTCTCAGTTTCTATTGCTACATCGACATTTTATCTTAAGTGATTCAAAGCTCAGTTTGATCTCTGGTTATACATTTTTCGAAAGTTTCTAATAGTTCCTATTAAATTTTAAGAACTTGATAAAACTTGACGCCTAATTTCAACTTTTCAATCTTTTTTTAGCTAAACGACAGATTTAATAAATCAAAAAATGAAGAAAAAACATTTTTATGGTTAGAAAATACTGTGGTAAATGCAGAACAGCCGGTCGCTTCTTCTTATCATCTCACAGCGTGGTTGAACAGACAATAAAATTCTCGATTGCATCGGTATAAAAGCAGCTTGAAATCAGTATGAAAGCAGCTTTGTACCTTTTTTTTTGTTTAATGTTGGACATCATACAAAAAAATATGCATTGAGACCGGTTGCGACTTTCTCAACCTAAAATTCTTCATTATTTTTGCTTACCATGACTCGTTCTGAACTTCTTTGGCTCGCTTAAACTTGTTTTTGTAGATGAGTTGTAATTGTAACAAGATACGTTCAGTAGATAATTCCTCGTTATGCTCAGCACTTGTTTCCATCTCAATTTTTTCATCTTAAGTGAGAAGGACAACTTGTTCTTGTGGATTGTCTTCTGATTTGGCAACGATAAGTTTTTCAGGAGTTGATATGACTGGCGGATCAGTTGCTGCTGCTGCTGCTGCTGCTGCTGCTGTTGTTGTTGTTGTTGTTGTTGTTGTTGTTGTTGTTGTTGTTGCTGTTTTTGTTGTTGTTGTTAAGGTTGTTGTAGTTGTTGTTATTGTTGCTGTTGTTGTTGTTTTTGTTGCTGTTGTTGTTGTTGTTGTTGTTGTTGTTGTTGTTGTTGTTGCTGTTGTTGTTGCTGTTGTTGTTTTTGTTGTTGTTGTTGTTGTTGTTGTTGTTGTTGTTGTTGTTGTTGTTGTTGTTTTTTCTGACGTTATAGTTGTTTTTGTATTTAGTGGTCTTAAGCGGTTCAATTTTGATAATTACAGTTTTATTCTACACCATCTAGACCCTTCTACCGTTCTACAAGCCAGGTGAAGTTTTATGGGCAATACCCTTTGTTCTTGTTTTCATGCTAAAACAGAGTTCAAGTTATGGAAAAACCATAATGCTCGCAATAGCTAAGAAGAATTAAGATTGATTTTTTTTCAGTGTGAAAGATTTTATTTGTAAAATTCGCATTGCTATTGTGTTGTATACATAGGCATTAGTTAATATATACATCCTAGACACCTATTTTTTCACCGGATTCGTCCCGAACCAATGCAAGACCCCGAAAACAAATCAGACAGGGAAACAGCTTTTTGCGGCTGTGTTGGGTAAACAGAGGGTCCTCAAAGTCATGGCGCTAAACTTTAAGGATTCACTCAACACCCCCGTTAATCGCCGGGAAACAATAAAACAAGACGGTACTGATAACACCTCTGCGATATGCAAGAACCACATTGGCTATTTTTGGGACCATGACTCGAACATTTTTTAACCGTTAAATGTTTAACTTCGATTTTTTTTAAATTTTCAAAAGCTAGTTGATTGATAGTTGATTTTTGAGGATATTGTACAGGACACTCTATGTGTTTACTATGGTTTGTAATTTTGTAACTGAAATTTTATACGCGCGCTTTGAATTTAAAACCCTTTAAAAGTTTTTTCAGTTGTGGTTCTGATTACAAAACATTCAACATTCCAAAAAAATTGAACAATCTATAGTTTCACCAAAATTGATTGCAAACTGACTTAACTGTGCTCCTTAACCTTGTTCCAAATTATAACACTTGAAAGAGCAAGTGTCTTGTAATCGATGATTTTTTCTTATGAAAAAGTTTTCCGCCAAATCTCTAAGAAACTGTACGCACTTGATCATTAAACCTTTGCATCTTCCATTTTCATTCCCACTTGGTATAGAGATATCACGGTGGCCTTTGCACACTTTTGTTTGCAGTTCGGGATTCGGGCAGACTTTGTGTTTCTCGGTATATAAGAGGTTCAATTATTTCTTTTTGCAGTAAAAAAATTGCACTGTCGGCCTATTTTTTCCCCTTGATATGTTTTTCTACGGCCGAGTTTTCAGATCTTGAAGTTTTTTTGTGCAGTCAAAATTGTTCACTTTTGTTGCATCTTTCATAGACTTACTGCTAAATTTCTATTTTAACAAACCCTCACTCTCTATAATTTCTTTTTGCTATTTTTCTCGCCTTATTGCTTTCATATCGACCTTGAAGGTTTCGATTAATGTTTTATTGCCTTGTTTAGCTTAGTTTTGACTAATTTGACAAACATTTTTGATGGATTGTTTTTCTTTTCCAGATCAAAAAAACTCTTGTCAAAATTGAGTTTAATGACAGCAATTTCCGATGGATTAATTTTTTTTCAGATCAATAATATTCTATGCAAATTTTGACCGGCTAATGGCCGCCCGGTAAATACTTAAATTTTGTTTAGAACTGGTATTTTGTGTCTCTACTTTTTACTGAAGTAGATTTTTTTTCAGTTTTGAAAAAACAAGATCTCAGTTTTGTTACAACGATTTGTTTTGACTTATAATTCCGTCTCAGCTCTATTGCTACCTTGACTTTTTATCTTAAGTGATCCAAAGCTCAGTTTGATCTCTGGTTTTACATTTTTCGAAAGTGTCTAATAGTTCCAATTAAGTTTTAAGAACTTGATAAATCTTGACGCCTAATTTCAATTTTTTGACCTTTGTTTAGCAAAATGGCAGATTTAATAAATTAAAAAAAAATGGAGAAAGTCAGTTGAGAAAAATTTTTATATTTATATTTTCGAAACCGTAGACAGTTTTGTGACATTCGACCAGAATGGCCAAAATGCAATCTCTGCAGAATTCGGAATTTTAGCAGTAAGCCTTCCGGATTGGTGGTTTTTAAGAACTAAGGGCGTTATTGGAACGTTTAGCCAAACGGTGAAGGCTGGAATATTCTAGTATTTTAAAATTTCAAAAATTCGAATGATGACGTCACATTTCTGAGAAATGCTGAAACGGCCATTTTAACAAAAAACGAGTGAAAGAACACAACAACAACATTAGTTGCGCTGACGAGAACAACTTTATCGAAATTGAAGAATCGTGATTGAAAAACAGCAGCAGATTGCAGAGAACGTTCCGAGTTGCAACTATTGTGCTGCTACAATAGTTGCAAGGCCGTTGCAAACAACGGTGAAGGGTAAGAAACCAGCCTTCCGGATTAGGAAGAAATCAAGATCAAGGAGCTTGATTCACCGGATTCAAGAATCCGGAAGGGTCTCGGGACGGAAAAATTTTATTGACTCATATGAACTTTTAGCATCCTGTCATGTCCTGACTTGAATTTAATTGATATTTGGATTAGTTTTGACAAGGATGAGGTGCTAAGAGTTGGGGGGGGGAAGGGTTGATCCATCTTCGATGGAGATGATGATTTTTATCTACTGAACAAAAACAATAGTAATATAATAAGTAGTAGCCCTGTTTTAAGGAGTGACCTCGTGGTCTGGGGATACTGAGACCCAGCCATGAGCTCACTATTTTTGCATGTAATTCAGTTAATTTGAGCGTTCTGGTCGAAGCCGGAGAACAGTAACGTTTTTGTCGACCCGATGTTAGAAAAGACCACCGAAAAGTACTGGCTTGGTAGAGACGGTGAAAAACATGCAAAGCTCTGTTTAGACGCTAGCCAGTCGTCTTAAGACTTAGTTTTGTTATCCGTCGATATGTATCTTCCGGGCGAATGTTACATGTATGTTTTTATGGCGCTCCTGGGTGTTATTCTTTCATAACATCATGACCGGCGGAACCGTTAACGAGCACTCCGCGCCGAGCGGATGCTCACATTAACGCCCTTAATAGGCCTAAACTGCCGGGGCGGAAGGGTAGTTCGGAACGCGGAAGCCTTCCGGATTACCGTGAATAGTTTTTTAACCTAGTTAAGACCGAAAATTCACGAACCAGGAAGGGTGGGGGGAATCATGAACCCCTCATCCCCTGAGTGGTTTGTGACCAAAAACACTTAAAGATATAAGCAAAACCAAACAAAAAGTAGTATAGTACCCAAGAAAAACAAAAAACATAAAAAATAACCGAAAAAACCAAAAACAGTAAAAAAGTGAAAAATCAGTAGAAATCATCCCCCCAGACAAGATGTGATTCAACCCCCCCGTTTGTTGTTGATAGATATATTGTTATTACAGGCATTTATATCAGTCAGGATCGTTACGATCAGTTTTGTAGCCCGTTTGTGAGGCTTGTACTGTAGGGTTATTTGAGCATTTAAGCACGTTAATGATAAATTGCGCTCAATCCGGAAGGGTCAGCTGATTTGCGCTCAATTCGGAAGGGTCCTGGGTGAAGACCGATCCGGCAAGCAGTACAAGGAGCAACAAGAAGGGGCTCAACGACAACAACAATCGACTGTTGGGTATCGTTAACAAGTTTTGTATCCCTTTTGGTACAAAAAGTAAGATAGTAATCTGTGGGGGGCTCGACAGTGCTGCACTGTAGTGACCCTTCACCGAACTGCGAATATCCGAGTTAAGCACCTTAATTCGGATAATAAACAAACCCGGAGGGGTATAGTATTACTAATATTATTATTTATATAGCCTATATTAATAGTCTTATATCGTTTTTCAGTGAAAAACAACGAAAACAGACCGGTTTTTAGGGTCAAAATAGCGATATTTTGATCCCCCCACAAGTCGCGATTTTTGAGATATCGATATTTTTTGAAACGGAAAAAAGCGCTAAGTTAGTGTGTTACATCGTAACTGCACTACTGTAATAGGTAGAACCGGTTAACTTTAGTTCGGAAGTGGTTGGAACTAGTTTGGTACCAAAAACCAAATTTTCCCAATTTTTGATAGTAAGAAGCACTATAAAATCAGAAAATTTTTTGAAATCTTTGAGTTAGGACAGTAAAAATAGTTGTTCGGACAACGTCCACTAGTGAATCTACGAGTTTTAAAACCCGCTACCCGAAAGCCTTCCGGGTTGCAGAGAAATCGAACATAACGTGTTTGATTTGGTGGATTCATCAATCCGGAGGGGTCCAGGTAGCATAGTTTTTCGCAAATTTTTTCTACAAAAGCGTTTTAGATCGGGTCTTTTGCATTGAACTAGAAGAGTATAGGCCTTGTGAGCTCAGATCAATAATTTTTAGGTCGAAAGGACCAGATTTGCGGAAAAAGTTAGGCGGAACCTATAAGAGAGAAAATTTTTGAGTTTGGAAAAAAGACGTTTTGGTTAATAACTTTGGAACTACAGAGCATATCGAGTCAATCTTGGTACCATTAGATCAGAAATTAGCTGAACTTACTAGTAGGAAAGAGAATTACTCGAAAAAGCGAGCGAGAAAAATTTTTGAGATTGTTTTTAGCAAATTACACAAATCCGGAGGGGTACACCCTTCACGTTTTATAAATTTTTCTGAAAAACCCTTATACCCCTACCAAAAGTTGATAGCGATTGAACTAAGTAACTTAGGACAGTTCTAGACAAAAATGGCTGAAGGCACAAGGTAACCATAATAGAGTCGAAATTAGGCAAGTGATAAGACCCTTCACCGTTAGTGTGAATTGTCAAATAAGTGCCTTAACTTCAATCCGGAGGGGTCTAGGAAAGGACCCTATACCTTCCCAGTTAATTCAAACAGCATAAAAGCAACGCAGAACGTATTCGGAGGGGTATAAGCTGAAATTAAGAAAACTACGAAAAGCTACTTTGACAGAGCTAAGGGCTCCCAATCCGGAGGGGTCGAAATTTTTCAAAGTCAGAGGGGTCCGAATCCGGAGGGGTCTTATAGATGCTGATTCGGAGGGGTCCAAATCGGGAGGGGTCTACTATTAACTAACTCGGAGGGGTCCCATATTCTGACAGTCCGGAAGGGTCCTATTTGTGCCAATCCGGAGGGGTATCATTTTATTAAGGACTTAGGTAAACGAAAGAAAGACTAAAAAGCGAGAGGTATTCGGTTATTAATACACAGGCTAGGTATCAGTGACTGCACTGGTAACTTGCCTTGCAAAAAGAACCAGACTAATACAAAACAGGTCCGAACTCGGATATTTGCGACACTAAGTCTAAATTAAAAAGAGCGTGACTCATTGGTGTGGATTGAAACATAATACGTTTTTGGGAAAAGTGACTGCCCTGAGGATTTTAGTAGGTCTAGCTCGGGCAGTCCGAAGGCAGATAGGTAACACAATACTCGGTGGGTGCAATAGACGCCCACTTGAGCAAATAACTGCCTTCAAAGTTTTGTCTGTTTGGTGCAGCACCAAGCAGGGAAAGCTTTTTCTTTAAAAGACAGGTTCGACTATTGTACTGCGACCGACTAAGAGTACAAGACACATACGTTTTTTTATATATACATTCATATTGTGTCAATATATATTTTTTGTTTTTGATTTTAAATCAACCCAAACTGGGTTTGATTGGGTAGTGAGTACACTATCTTTTAAATTGACTGATAACATCATATTGTGCTAGTTTCCAGATCTTTGGACCGATAATCGGCTAGTGTGAATAAATTTTATACAAACTGTACTCTGACAACATACAGGGATTCGTGGTCACTATTTAATAGGATCTGGTGAAATTTATTGTGTTGTGTCATTATTATTGTTAATAAAACTATAAGGTCTCTAGCAATTGAGTCAAGAGTAGGCATAGGAAAGTGACAAATAAAGAATGAGTTTAGACAAGTCAAGGATAACAAAACGAGGTAATAGCTCTAGGAAATTCATACCTGAAAAGCAAAGAAAAACGATGACCGATCCTTTTGTGGATTGGATCAAGCGATCCCGGTCTGACAAAAGGGGGACGGTTTCAGGCAGAATGGTTGAAACGAGAAGTCAAAAGACCTCAGAAGAGCGAAGAGAACTGTTAGAAGTGGAGGTCAATACGGACCATACCATGAATGACAACCAGGAAGTAAATGAACTGGAAGGGAGAGGCAGAAGGCTGGCGAGTGAATCTACCCCGGTAGAACAAGGCCATGATTTTGCCACTTCCACCGGGACATTGGATCGAGAAGAGATGTCGGAACTGTCCGACATCTCAACTGAGGTAGCGGCAACGAGAAGATCTCCGACAGACAACACTATGATGGCAAGCGGAACTGGGAAACAAACGACATCATCATCGTTCTCAGAAAGAATGAAGAACACCTTCGGAAACATCTTTCCATTCAGCATGGGAGGAGGAGCAGGAAACGATGGTGAGTCTCAGGAGGAAGAAGATTAAGAGGAGCAAGGGGACTCTGGATCTCAAGTAAGCCTCAATAGTTCGATCCAGGAGAGTGAAGCACACGTAGGAAGAGAGACTGGAACAATGGACAAATTTGGTGTAGTGACAACGATAAGCAAGGAGGCAAACACACCAGGCCAGTCAAAGGACTTCGCGATTAGGACAAGTTCGGAGCCACAACCTGAAGAGAGTAGAACCAGAGGGCTAGGCAATGCGTTAATGGATCCAGAAATAAATAATGAAAAGACGTTGAAGCAGAGAGTCAAGGCCCGGATCTCGACAAGCACGAAGTTACCTGGGACCGACAGGGTTACACCGCCACTAGTGACGCCACTCGTGGATAACGGGGCAGCACTAGAGGAAGCCTTAAACAACATAGTGGGCAGTTTAGGAGAACAAAACGAGCAAATGTCAATAAGGATGAGTGAACTAGAAAGAGCAGTTCACATTGAGAGGGAAAGGCTGCGGGAAGAAATAAACCGCAACAGACAAGAAGTTGACAGGAGCGAAAAACGCTTGAAAGAGAGAACGGATGAACACATGACGAGGAACTTGTCGCGAATGACAAGAGAGGCGGAACAGAGGGAGTTACGCTTAAGAGCAGACATGGAGAAGTTAAGAATTCAGCAAGAGCAGTCTCTTGGGACTCTTGACACAAAGATAGATGCGATGATGGAGAGGCGAACTCAGGCTATCATGGATAGGTTGGACGGGCTACTAAGCAGCAAGAGTGGACCAAAAGAAGGAGAACCGAATTCGGGAGGTCCCAGCAGGGAACCGAGGGTGAACTTCAATGAACATCAAAAGAGGAAGACGTATGAATCCACTAGAGGCAGGGGCAGTTCATCAGGCTATGCCACAAGGGATAATGGAGCATGGGGCCCCAACAATAGAGCAAGTTCAACGGGGAATAGACAAACCTCTAAGGAACGACCAACGCAAGGCACACATGCGACTGGGAGAAGTGATTCCGGCAACAGGGGGCATGCAAGCCCGAGGAGGAGTCATGTGGGCCAAGCGGGAAGCGCTCACGGTGATTCGGACTGTAGGGATGCACCGCACACAGAGCCTTCGACGAGGAGTGAGGACACTCAAACGGGACACTCAAGGGATGCTACTGCAATGGCCACGGCATTTGAACCCCTGAACAGGTCTCTGGAGACATTCCTCACGAGGTTATCTAAAACCAATGAACGCAGTGAGAAGTCCAGAAGAGTCTTTAAGAAGCCAAGATGCTACAAAGACGAATCTGATGGCTGTATTGATACCTGGATAGAGGTAATGAAGCTGCATTTCGAGGAAGAGGACTTGTCGGAGAGACAGGAATGCAGCGCGCTCACCAGCAACCTAGAAGGGACAGCCCTGAACTGTGTCATGGCCAAGAAACAGTATCAACGTGACACTGCTGAGAAAATCTTCGAAATCTTGTTAAACCGTTTCGGATCAGGGGTGCAGGGGCACCAGGCGATGATGCGCTTCGAGAAACGGAGGCAACGAGAAGATGAAACAATAGACAAGTTTCTCGATGATTTGGAAATGCTGAGAAGACGCAGCCAACCGGATGAGTCAAACCGAAGGATGAACCTGGCCGTAGCCTCAAAATTCATCGATGGTGTGAAAAATGATGAACTTCGTACGATGCTAGCAACGCATTACACACCACTATCAACTAATGCGCCAACACCGGAGGAGTTGAGGCTCAAATCAAAATAGTATCTTTTGTTGAAACCTCCTTCGAGATCTGGATATTACAAGAACAATTATGGCAATTTTAACAACGGACCAGCAAACCAAGGGAACAGTTGGTATAAACCGAGGGATGATATGGACAAGAGACGTTCTTGTGCTAATTGCAGTTCAACAGACCATCATGTGTCAGCATGCCCAGCTTACAAACAAGGCATGAAAGCAATAGGCTTTAGCCTCGAGGACGAAGATGCGTCAGAGTTGGATCATGAGGATTTCATGAGAGGAGTAATTGCGAAATTCGGCCCGAGGTGTTTCTTTTGTAACTTGGAAGGTCATTTTAAATCAGATTGTCCGCAATTCTGGGATGCAGTGGCAGACATCAAGCATCCAAGACATGAAGAAGCTTTGTCAGGAGTGAAAGCCAGCAAGGCTCGACTTTTGAGTGAAGCGGAGGCACGCAGAAAGGATAAACCTCAAGAGCTGGTGGCAAAGAAGATGCAAGCGGTAACAGAGGAAGCGAGTGAACCGGAACCAGCAACTGCGGCCGATGACTTCAAAATCGATTATAGGGCAGCTGCGAGGGATGCTATAAATAGAGTACAGCAGGAACTAGTGACGAAAGAGATTGAGCAAAAGGTGAAACTCGAGCTGGAGAATGAAAAATTACAGGAGCAACTGAACGCCTTTGAAGCAACGGAAGTTGAAGAGGCAAAAGCACCAAGCAGCTTGAGCATGAAACTTAATGTTATCTCTGGTCAGAGGTTCGGTATGGCACCGCAAGGAAGTAAAATACAGTCGATAATCTCGGTGGCAGGGCATCAGGTAATCAGAAATCTGAGTGAACCGTCTGAGTTCACTTTGATGCATTTGGACACATATGCAGACTATCTGAGGCAGATGGAGCCACGCACCGAGTCGAGGGCTGTGAGGGCACTACTAACCACGGGTGGCCCTCGCATGAAGAAACTTCATGGACGCTACCTAGAAGTCTATGGGCCGTATCAAGTGATGCTGAACGTGGATGGGATCAGTATCTACACCAGGACTTATGTAACAACAGATGATGACCAAATAGGCCAGATCTATTTGGGTGAAGAGGAACTCAAAGTCCGCAGGATAGGCCATGACGCCATGATGGAACAAGACGCGGTACACATTGGATATGAAGCAGATGTGACAGCACACCTGCTCGACACCAACGGAACAAAAATCGGAGTCACAGGGCTTCTGGACACAGGAGCGGTGGTGAGTGTGATGCCGATAAAAACTTGGGAAAGAATGGGCTTCACACGGGAAGATCTGATTCCTACGAACCTCCGACTGGCCGCCGCAAATCGAGGAGCCATCTACGTAGCCGGAAGAACACCGATAACGGTCCTTCACATGGGAGGACGAGACCTTTGGATGAGCTTCCTGGTGGTAGAGAATCTGGACGACGCCGACCAATTCATCTTGGGCAGAGATTTTGTCAGGAATTTTGACGTGATGATTGACTTGAACAACGGTCTAATACGGATTAGAAACCCGGACCGAAAGTATGTTAAGAGACCAATTAATAGGATAATAACAGATGAAAATAAGGTACCAGTTTTTTTGGATAGAAAAGTAAAGTTACAACCAGGACAAGCTGTAGTAGCAATTTTTAGAATGAGAAACTTAAATTCGTTAAGTGATAGCAAACAGGTTTGCTTAGTACCGAATCCAAATAGTCAGAGTTCGGTGATTTTAGGCCGGAGCTTCTCGGTAACGCGAAACGGACTGTGTGTCAGTGTGTTGTTGAACACACTGGACACCACGGTTTCAATCCAGCGTGGAAAGAAGCTTGGCTACGCTTTGCCGATGAGGACCGACTATGAGGAGACACAAAACTTGAAGAAACATAATGTGAAAGACTGTCCTTATCATGCCAATAAAGATAAAATTTTAAAGAGGATTAATGAATTAAAATCTATTCATAAATTGTTTTCAATGAAATCCGAAACGGACGACGGCTTATCAAGCTGCTCGAATTTTCCGGAACGCCGCTCGTCATACGAACTAGAATCTGACAAACCGGTTTTGCCAGAGATAGAACATTTGAAAGGAAAAATAGGTGAGGGAGATTTCGAAAAATTGCGGGACCTCCTAGATCGGAACGCCGAAGTATTTTCAAAACATAAGGCGGACATCGGTTGCTGTAATTTCGTCGAACACGAAATCGAACTAGAAGAGGGCGCCGTTCCCCATAGGGAAGGCGCAAGGCGAATGACGCCACATAAATCGGAAGCGTGCCGAGCGGAAATAGAAATGTTGCTTGAATACGACATGATAGAACCCTCGAAATCGCCGTGGGCTTGCGGGGTAGTCATGGCGAAAAAGAAAGGGGGGCAGCTTAGATTTTGTTGCGACTTTCGTTACTTGAACGCGGTAACGATTAAAGATGCGTACCCGATACCGCGAATAGACGAGAGCCTATCTAAACTTGGTGATGCAAAGTTCTTCACCACATTGGACTTGGGTTCTGCCTTCTGGCAGGTTCCTCTGCGAAAGAAGGACAGAGAGAAAACCGGATTCGCGTGCGAATTGGGGTTGTACCAGTGGAAGAGGATGCCCTTCGGCTTGTGCAATGCAACAGCAACTTTTCAAAGGCTGATGGCTCAGGCTTTGACAGGAGTGACCAAAAAGTACGGGAATCTCTTGATGTGCTACGTGGATGACGTAGTCATAGCGACACCAACCCTGGAGGATCACATTGATCGACTCGATGAGGTCATCGGATGTATGAAAAGAGCAAGCTTGAAACGCAAACCATCGAAATGTGAAATCCTTAGGGATTCGATCAAGTACCTGGGAAGAATGGTGGACAGGCATGGTGTGAGGCCAGATCCGGAAGCAGTAGAAGCAGTGATGACATGGAAAGCTCCAAGAACGGACACACAGCTCATGAGCTTCCTAGGGTTTGCCAATTACTACCGAGAATTCATAAAAGGATACGCGGACAAGGTGTACCCGATGCAGAAGCTGATGCGCAACAAAGGGAAAAAGTTCGAATGGAACGATGAGGCACAGGTTGCCTTCGAGAACATAAAGCGGGAACTGTGCGAAGCGCCAGTGCTGGGCATGCCTACAGAAAAGGGCATGTATGTTCTCGACACAGACGCATCGGTGGTGGCCATCTCAGGAATATTGCATCAAGAGCAAGAATGGAACGGAAGAACAGTTCTCCGTCCCATTGCATACGGCAGCAAAGTCTTGAGTGACACAGAGATGAAATATGGCGCACCAAAAGCAGAAATGTTTGCAGTAGTCACCTTCGTGGAGAAGTACCGTGCATACTTGGGGAGCGCTCCCTTCAAGTTACTTGTGGACAACAGAGCGTTATCCTGGTTGAAGACCTACTCGATGGATCAGAGTTATATTGGTAGATGGATAGTAAGACTGGATGGCTACCATATGATAATCGAACATAGGATGCGTGATAAACACCAGAATGCTGACAGCCTCAGTAAGAAAACTGAGTTCTATGAAAGATTGGAGCAGAAGCAGGCCAATCAGGCGGAAGTAAAGGAGGGATTCTCGTTTTTGGACAAAGAAACTTATGAAGCGCTTCCCTTAACGAGATGGTTGGATAAATCAGGACATCCAATTCCAGGGCACCCTGAGTTACCTGTAGAGAAAGCAGCCGAGATAAAGATCCTGTCCAAGGAGGATCCGGTCCCCTTGGATTTGTTGCTGCGCTCGAACCTGGTCCAGCAAGAACTCTCTCGCATGAATATAAACAGCCTCTCATTATTGGATAAAACGGTGCAAGTCACACCACAAGTAATGCGGATGCTGGGTGGAGTGTTAGAAAGAGAAGTGACCAGAGATGACCCCGAGTGGACAGCAGCAGTGGCATCGCTGACAGTCAGTGAGAAGGTGAAGATCATGCCGTCCAGACGACAGCACGAAGAGAACGAAAGGGATTGTAGGACAATAGTTCAGCAACTAGTATCCTCAATACCCCAAGAGATTTTAACCAGTACTTCTTACGGACAGAAAGGACAGGAGAGCGGCAAGCAAAAGAAAACTGTCACCTTTGTAGACCGGGATAAAGAGGGTGAAGTTGTAAAACAAAATCTGCTGCAAGACTATTTGTCCGGGGAGAAGGATAAGGAGAAAAACCAGCGATCACAAGATCAACACCCGGGACAAGTGAATTGGTCCGGGGAGTCCGAGATAGACGAGAAAATTCCTGATAAGAGACAGGACCCAGAGAACAAGGTTTTGTCCGGGGAGTTCAGGTGGATGCGAAGAAAGCACAGACATGATCTGGAGGAGCGTGCAGTCTCCAGCACAACCTCTTCGACGGATGATGCTTCCCGAAACTCAGGAATGGACACCTATTCAGACAGGAACTCGAGTTCGGGATCCGAACTGTCAGAACTGGCGATACACACGCTACTAGTGGAAACTCGGGCGAGAGACCTGGACAGAGAGGTGTACCAGGATCCTGACAGTGATCGCTACCTAATACCAAGCGAAAGAGTCTTTGACAACGCAGCGGATGACTTAGAAACGATAGCGGTATCGAAACGTTCGATAAGCCTGTTGCCGCAGAAAGAGGTAGTCAGGACTGATCTTCAGCCGTTTCAGCAAGAAACACAACCGTTGGCGAAGATTTGGTGCGTTAAGATAGAAGAAGACACACATCAGCCCAACGAGCTGAATAGTCAGATGAGAGTCATGAAGACGTACTTGAAGGCGAGATACAGACTCTCGGACCTTCTAAGGGCGCAGAGAAATGATCGCATGACAAGCAACCTAAAAAGGTGGATAGAAAACGGTGCACCTGACAAAGGTGACCTAGAAGAAGATAGCTATAGGATCCTGAGACAATACTTCATGCAGAAGGAAGGGAGATTATATCTGAACAAGGACGGGATCGTGGCTTGCAGGAGAAGAGAAGAAGACAAGGTCTTATACAAATATAACGCGATAGTGTTGCCGCAACTATATCAGACAGAACTATTATTCAGGTCGCATAATCAGATGGGCCATCAAGGGATCGACAAAGTGTATCAGAGGATCCTGAAGCGCTTTGAGTGGCCTGGAATGAAAAAGGCATGTGAGAAATGGGTAACAGCGTGCCTGTCATGCCAACAGGTCAAGGATCCAAGGAAATTACGATTTCCTTTACAATCGATTGAGTCGTCTGAATTCAACGAGGTGGTGCAGATAGATCACCAAAAGATATGCATGACAGACAGCGGTTATAACCAAGTCTTGGTCATGATAGATCACTTCACGAAGTATGCAGAGGCCGTGCCCTGCATAACAGCCTCGGCGGAAGAGACATGCGACCACCTGATCAACACGTGGATAGCAAGACATGGTTGTCCAATGACGTTTCAATCGGATAATGGAACAGCTTTCGTAGGAGAGCTTACGAAAGAGCTCATGAGACGCTCACAGGTCGCTCAGGCTCACTCCACGACATACCACCCTCAAACGAATGGCTTAGTGGAAAGACAGAATAGGACGTTAGTGTCGATGCTGAGGGTATATTGTTCCAGGTACATGACCGATTGGGACAGATACCTTCCACAGGTGATGGGAGCTTATAATAGCACGCAACACTCCACCACTGGGGTCAGTCCACACATGATGCTGACGGGACACGAGAAGTCTTTCCCCTTGACATTCTTCTACCCGGAGTATGAGGGGAAGAACACATCTCCACAGGTTTACGTAAGGGATGTGATCAGACGTCAACAGGAGTTGAACGATCTGTGCAGACGAAATACTCAGCAAGCACAGGCAAGGCAGAGGAAAAGATTCGACAAGAAAGCAGCTGGTGCAAAGGCCTACTCGGTGGGAGACTACGTATGGGTATTTCAGAACGTTATACCACCGAAAGGAACAAAGAAGCTTCTAAAAAAGTGGAGGGGACCCTTCATGATTACGGAGGTGCACCAGGAGGGACGTTTTTATAGACTGAGTACTGGCCGAGCCGCCCACTACGAGAACATCAAGCCACACAATCCATCGACAGAAGACTGGTGTATACCTGCAGACATGGAAGAAGGGGATTATCTAATGATGGACCCTGCTTGTGAGGTCAATGAAAAAGGCACCAGGGAGAAGAACGATGGAAACGAAGTCGTAGAGGAAGGCACGGATACACCATTGGACCTGGATCCAAACGAACAGATCGAAGCAGACGATGAAACCTTGCCCTACGCAGAGGAAGATTGGCAGGATTCCGAACAGACAGAGGTTCCCAAGAACATGGAACCAGATCTTCCGTTCACGATGCAGACTCGTCAGAAAGACGGGACGAGACCAAGAAAGAAATACAATCCTTACGGTGACGACTTTGTAGTGGATAGGATAGATCTAAAGAAAATAGTGGAGGAAGTAGTGGGTTTAGAGGAAATAACCGTGTCACAAGACATTGACATAGTCGATGATCACAACGATGAGTGGGTTGACGACTGGTCGAAACCCGAGGTGGAGTTCGACGATGAGCAACAGCAGTCAAATGAACAAGACCTGACGAACCTGCGCGTCTTAGAGTGGCTGAACGAAATGACATCAGACCCTAAAGAGACCAACGTTACGATTCAAGACGTAGATCGCTAAAGCGCGAAATACATTAAGACCGAACGAGAGGATCCTTCCTGGGCTGCCCAGGAAGGACAACTTCTCATTCCAGCTTCTAACCTTGACTTAATACCCGGTATGCGATCGACGGGGACGCCGATGGATATTTTTGTCCGGGGAGTGGGGGTAGGACTTACCCACACTGAAAACTTGATAATAAAAAAATTAAGAATAGCAAGAGAAACAGGAGACTTAGAAGCAGAAACAGGCGAAGAACCTAAGAAACCTAATATAGGCAGGGTAGTTGAGTCATATTTTAATTTACCAAATGAATATTCTAGTAACATAATACTAACAGACAGTGATTTCATACTCACAAACAGAACATGTGCAGTAGCAATCATCGCAGACATGAGTTTTAGGACGGCGCTAGCGGCAGATTTTAAGAGGGAATATAAAAACGTGGAATTCCTTTGGAAGCAAAGACCAGGGATAGGGGGCGTAGCAGCCTTACCTCCGGCGGTGTCGCAGATACCGGGAAAGTACTTGTGCTTCTTGGTAACGAGGGCGACGGAGAAGCAGCACGTGGACCCAGAAAACCTAGTCTTGTCTTTGACGAGGCTGAGGGACTTCCTTGTGGAAATGGACGTGAAGGAGCTCTCGCTTCCAGTGTACGATCCAAATAGAAGAAGACTGCATCCTCGGGAATTGTACGCGCTTGTACACGTGATATTCTCTGATACGAACATACAAGTATATCTACATAAGAAATATTATTTAAGTATAGGCTGAGTGATGTGCGAAAGAGTGTTAGGCCAAAGACCAAGTTGCATGTAATATGTGATATGTGTGTTATGTTATGTTATGTTATGTGTTAGGTTATTAAGATCATGGGTGAGTAAGCGTTAGTGACCATGAACAACTAAATGACGATCTTAGGAATAGATCCAAAGTTTGGACTGTCCAATCTTAGGTCGAATTCCAAAATTTTAGAAACCAATTGATTTTAATAAATTTTAGGATAAATATCTTTTTATCTGAACTGTTTTAGGCAGATTTTAACGATATATGTTAAGGTGAAACTGACAGGTGTGACAGTCGTGATTCCTTTTCTAGATCCTGATTGATCATTTAATTGCTCATTTGAGTCAAAACTTGAAATCGAAATCAAATCAAACTTGGAAAGAACAGTATGGACAATTTCAACCTGGATGAATTGATGGACCTGGCAGAGGCATATGTAGGACCGATGGTAGATGCGATCTCTCGTCGGCTGATCGAACGAGACTTCGCTCTGGAGGACCCAGAGGTGGTCATGTTGCTGACCGCCCTGATCAACATCTTGGGGCACGACAACCGTGGGGACCGCCCCACGGAAGTCCTGTTGATGGCAGCATATGGAGAAAGAGGAGTACTAGACCGCCCGAACATGAGAGTGATGAGGTGGAGAAACGGGGCTCTCTCAGGGAGTGACTTGGCGAATGAGCCTGGATTGGGAAGTCCTAGGACATACCAACCAGGTGAGATGCCAATGCCCTCTAAGCCTAAACCTGGGCTGACGAGAATGCATCGGGAGATGAACAGCGAGGCGACCTCGTCTGGTTCACCACTGAGAGCAGCTGTACCACCAAAAAGGGCGAAAGTAACACAGAAGGTTCAGACGAACCAAACCATACAAGATCTGGACGAGATGAATGATCAGCTGAGAAGTACGAAGAAGGAGCTGGACGAGATGACCAGAAGCATGCTCCAGATGGAGGAAGATCGGGACATGTGGAGAAAGTTGTTTGAAGACTGCAATAAAAAGCAGGGTCAAGAGATCGAACGCTTAAGGCAGGAATACAAAGAGCGATCGGAGCAGGTGGCGTTGACAACGGCCGTGGAGAAAGTGATACCTGCAAGGGATATTCCTCGTGGGCAGTCCCCGATGGAGCTCTTGACACCTCGAGAAATGAGTCAAACAACGGAGACACGGCTTCCAGCAGAGACGAACCGAGTAACAATCCCGGATCCTAGTGACACCTTGGGTGATCCCGTCGTAGAACAGACAGTGAGAAAACTGATAGAGACAGCTGGACGATTGGTCGCTAACAAGAATGCACCAGGTTCCGTGGTGACTGCACCCTATGGAACGATTGACGATACGGGCAGAGTACAACTCTCCCAGACAGTAATCAGACAAGGGATGAGTAACGTGACACCACTCATGGGGAACTCGAGAATCCCAGAGAGGAAAGTAAGGAAGATGCCAGCGAAGAAAGTGTCTCGTGTAATAGACGTGCAGAAGAATAATCAATTGAAGTATAATTTCATGGGAGTTCCGGAGACAGATCCGAGGGCCTGCTTCAATCGAGCTACCTGGAGCCCGGCTGTGAACCTGCAGCAACCACCACTCGGGACATCTCACCTGATATTGGGAGACAGCTTAGTCAGAGTGCTGTCGAATTTGAGGACCTCATGGGTCACCACGGTGATGGCCTTTGGAGGCGCGACGATTGCCCAATTATATCGCATGGTGGAGCTGATGAATCCAGGGAAGATACCCAATGTGATGATCTTAGTTGGGACGAATGATATCTCCAGAGGATCAGACGAGCAGGAAGCACTGTGGGAGTCAATGATGGTGTGTTTGTTCACTACCCTCTCGCAGAAGTTCAGTTGCGCGGTACTGACCGTTTGCACTGTGCCAATGAATACGAGAAGCCTGACAGCATCAGGAAGAAGGCACAACGAGGGAGCCATGAGATGGAACAACATCTTGAGGAACCTAGCAAATCGAAATGCCACAAGGGGTAGTACAACAGGAGGCGCCGACGAGAGAACAATTGCGGAAGTTAGATTGTCTAAAAGATTTAGATCTTTTTGAGACAATGTGCAAAGTTCTAAACATTCCGATGGAAGTGAAGAAGATATGGGCAAGAAAACGATTGATGCCATGGTTCAGAGCCAACATGACTGCATGGTTGTACGAGTATGCGAAAAAGCATATGTCGAAGCACGGCAGGGTGTACAGTGAATATCAGCTGGACATTGGGGCAGGAGCTTTCAAGCGAGCTCTCGTGACCCATCGGAATGCAGTGACCACCGCCGTGAAAAGAATTTCCAGGACGAGTGAGCGTGGTGGAAATGAGAAGGCAGAGATGCTGAAAGAAGATCTGGAGAGAAACGTGACGTTGTGTCTCCACAACAGCTTCTGTAGAAACAGAGAATCAAACGTGGATCCCCTACCTTGCTGTAAACAGAGGGTGGAAGAGCAGAAGTGTTGGAGGACGGCTTCCAACAGCGTCAGGATAGTCAATGACGTGCTACAAGACACGGAAACCGAAAGTGCGGAGTCAGTGTCCAGGAGGAGGAAATGGAGCATTGACGAATGGTCGAGAAAACAAGAGGCAGCAAGAAAGAAAATTAGAAGAATTTAGAAGTTTTAGAACTTCTAAACGACGAAAAAAGAAGAGAACAAAGGGATGATGAAGAAAAGTCAAAACTCAGAATTGTTTTGTGTGTGTGAAAAACTCAAGTGAGAAACCAAGCAACCAAGTTGCAATTGAAAACTGAAACATTTAGTTGAGTTTTGAAATTGTTGCATTTATAAATTTGCATTTTGATTTTAACAGAAGTGGCTTTAGAGACACTTATTATTTATTTAGAAAGGCTTAAGGGAAGAGTATATTTAAATATTCCAGCCTGCATGATTGTTTTTAATCACTTAGGAAGATTGATCTCTTTGTGGTGACGTGGAAGGCTTGAGTAATCTCTTGAAGAGGGAGGTTGTTGCATTGTTCTTTCTAACCACAAAGTTTCTTAGTTTTAATATTCAGGACAATAAACAAGCAAGATTTCCGAAGGGAAGGAGCGTAGTAGGATAATTTTAGCTTGTTGGTTGGCAGGACTGTCCTGCAAGCCAACACCTTTTAAATATAAGAGAAGAAGTTTTAATCGGGACATTGACTGGAAGTCAGAAAAAATGTTTTATCTTAAGTCATATCCTCAATGTGCAGGTTAACGAAAGAATTTGAAGGCTATAGTGATGTAGTATGATGCCATTTATATTCTGCAGTGAGTCGATGTGACGTAGATAAAAGTAATTTCGTGCATTTTGTAAATTCTGTTCGATGACACTGTAACCATTTAGAACATTGCGCGATTCAATGAGGACATTGACCGGACTGTCCGGGGAGTATGTGACATTCGACCAGAATGGCCAAAATGCAATCTCTGCAGAATTCGGAATTTTAGCAGTAAGCCTTCCGGATTGGTGGTTTTTAAGAACTAAGGGCGTTATTGGAACGTTTAGCCAAACGGTGAAGGCTGGAATATTCTAGTATTTTAAAATTTCAAAAATTCGAATGATGACGTCACATTTCTGAGAAATGCTGAAACGGCCATTTTAACAAAAAACGAGTGAAAGAACACAACAACAACATTAGTTGCGCTGACGAGAACAACTTTATCGAAATTGAAGAATCGTGATTGAAAAACAGCAGCAGATTGCAGAGAACGTTCCGAGTTGCAACTATTGTGCTGCTACAATAGTTGCAAGGCCGTTGCAAACAACGGTGAAGGGTAAGAAACCAGCCTTCCGGATTAGGAAGAAATCAAGATCAAGTAGCTTGATTCACCGGATTCAAGAATCCGGAAGGGTCTCGGGACGGAAAACTTTTATTGACTCATATGAACTTTTAGCATCCTGTCATGTCCTGACTTGAATTTAATTGATATTTGGATTAGTTTTGACAAGGATGAGGTGCTAAGCGTTGGGGGGGGGGAAGGGTTGATCCATCTGCGATGGAGATTATGATTTTTATCTACTGAACAAAAACAAAAGTAATATAATAAGTAGTAGCCCTGTTTTTAGGAGTGACCTCGTGGTCTGGGGATACTGAGACCCATCCATGAGCTCACTATTTTTGCATGTAATTCAGTTAATTTGAGCGTTCTGGTCGAAGCCGGAGAACAGTAACGTTTTTGTCGACCCGATGTTAGAAAAGGCCACCGAAAAGTACTGGCTTGGTAGAGACGGTGAAAAACATGCAAAGCTCTGTTTAGACGCTAGCCAGTCGTCTTAAGACTTAGTTTTGTTATCCGTCGATATGTATCTTCCGGGCGAATGTTACATTTCTAGAAAATTGACAAGAGTCACAACCAGACCTAATCAAGATTAACAATAACTGATCGAGCAATTTATTGGCTCTTTAAATGAAAAAAACATATAATCAAAAAGAATGGAAATTTCGTTTTGGTTAAGTTCGACAAAAATGTCATTTTTATTCAAAAAACACTATTTCTGCGTCACACCGCAGCTCAGCGGAAGGGACCGACAAATTAACTCACGCTGTTTTCATTTTGAACTCAAGTGAAAAGTTTGGGGAACATTTAAGAGACGCTTGAAACTCCTTGAGGCTCTTTTTTGGTCTCCTACACAAATATCGGTTGAAGCTTTTCTCATATTGAAAAATTTCACAAAATTCTGTTAAGCGTACATTCAATATAACAGTTTTCATTTAACAGCAGAATACATTTGATGAAATATGTTTGATGAAATATATTCAAACCGTTACTCATAATAAAACAAGACGAAACTGATAACACCTCTGCGATATGAAAGAACCACATTGACTGTTTTTGGGATCATGATACGAACTATTTTTTAACCGTTAAATGGTTAACTTTTTGAGTTTTTGTAATTTTCAAAAGCTAGTTGATTGATAGTTGATTTCGGAGGATATTGTACAGGACACGATATTTGTTTAATATGATCTGTAAATTTGTTACTGAAATTTTATGCGTGCGCTTTGAGTTTAATATCCATTAAAAGCCTTTTCAGATGTGTTTCTGATTACAAAAAAAAGTGCAACATTGCAAAAAAGTTAAACAATCTCTAGTTTCATCAAAACTGTTTGCAAACTGACTTATCTGTGCTCCTTAACCTTGTACCAAATTATAACACTCGAAAGAGCAAGTTTCTTGTAATCGGTGATTTTTTCTTATGAACAAGTTTTCCGCCAAATCTCTAAGAAACTGTACGCACTTGATCATTAAACCTTTGCAACTTCCAGTTTCATTCCCACTTGGTCTCGGCAGAGATAACACGGTGGCCTTTGCACCCTTTTGCTTGCGGCTCGGGTTTCGGGCAGACTCAGTGTTTTTCGGTATATAAGAGGTTGAATTCTTTCTTTTTGCAGTAAGAAATTGCACTGCCGGCCTATTTTTTCCCGGGTTATGTTTTTTTACGGCCTAGTTGTCAGATCTTGAAGTTTTTTTGTGCAGTCAAAATTATTCATTTTTGTTGCATCTTTTGAACACTTACTGCTCTTTTTCTATTTTATCGAACCCTCACTATCTAAATTTTCTTTTTGTTAATGCTTTCAAATCGACCTTTTTGGTTTCGATTAATGTTTTATTGCCTTGTTTAGCTAAGTTTTGAGTTAATTGACAGCAAATTCCGATGGATTGTTTTTTTTTCAGATCAATAATATTCTATGCATGTTTTGACCGGCTAACGGCCGCTCGGTAATTACTTAAATTTTGTTTACAACTGGTATTTTGTTTCCCTACTTTTCGCTGAAGTAGATTTTTTTCAGTTGTGAAAAAACAAGATGTCAGTTTTGTTTCAACGATTTGTTTCGACTTATATTTCCGTCTCAGATTCTATTGCTAGTACATTGAAATTTTATCTTAAGTGTTCCAAAGCTCAGTTTGATCTCTGGTCTTACATTTTTCGAAAGTTTCTAATAGTTCCAATTAAGTTTTAAGAACTTGATAAATCTTGACGCCTAATTTCAACTTTTCAACATTTTTTAGCAAAACGGCAGATTTAATAAATAAAAAAAAAATGAAGAAAAAACATTTTATGGTTGGAAAAAACTGTGCTAAATGCAGAACAGCCGGTCGCTTTTTCTTATCATTTGGTTGACCAGACAAGAAAACTCTCGCTTGCAAGCCGTTATTGAGCTTGATCTGTGTTTCGGTTGATGAAGCGTTTTACTGAGCAAAGCGCTTCAAGTCAGTTTTTTCCACTTATAATAAATTTTTATTTTGATTCATGTTGTTACGCGGTAGTCAAAAGCATATATTTTTTTCTATTGCAAAAGCTACAGCAAACTATTATTTTAGTGACTGAGATATTTAACCATTTCCGTCATATGTCCCAGTTTAGCAGAACATTCAACATATCTTTTTTTATAAATGGTATATTTTATGAAAATGGTATTCAATTAATATAGGACTTACACTTCAACCGTTTTCGTTGAACATAAGTGAGTACACATACTATCTGATACAACAAAAAATCTGAGCTTCGCTTCTTGTATCAAAAACATTTTTCCTGGAAAAATCCAATAAAGAATTTGTTTGCGGTTTTTATGAAATGGCGTTGCAAGAACAAAAGAACAACAAATGGAAAATATGTGCAAAACTGAACCGCCCACCTGAACTATAATTTGATCAAATCCTCGACGCCATTCAAAGTTTTTGGAGCCCTAAAATAGAAAAACGCTATTTAATATCTCATATTGTGCATTAAACTGTTGTGTGCTTTATCTTGTTTTACCTGCCCACAATAATTGTTCTTACTTTGTTTTCTCTGTTCTCAGCTGGAGTTCCGTTCCCCGCCGCGAATTGACTTTAAGTCTTACTAACATAACGGAAGTGTTTCGTTTCCTTGCCTTTACAAAAGCCAGTTGGAGCGAGATCTTTACCCTAGCCTTATCAACTTTTATTCCATTCATTTTCGCTTCATTTTGTCACTCAAAGCTAGCAAAAAAGTACATTTTTTCAATTAACTTCAAGTGCTGCAGCCTCAGATAAAAATTTGAAGGGAGTAATTCAAATTAGATTAGATATGGCTCGAATTTTTGAAATTATTTGGCTTCATCGCACTTTTTTCAAGTCGGTTCCGCGAGTAGTTATAACAAAATCCCACGTTTGAAACTGTATGTGGGCCTCATGCTGATGGAAGCCCCCGTCTGTGAACCATTAGCGTAATTGGCTTGGGATTTTGTTCATTAGTTCTATTTTTCTGCTTCCGCCATCTTTTGTCATTTTGTACCACCCCAACTGCTGCATGCGAAGGAGCAGACAATACAATTAAAGGTTAGTGGCTGTCTGAATCAAACAAACTTCGTGTCATTTCTGCTGAAACATGCCATGAGAAACTGATTTGCATTGCACTCAGGTGAAGCTTAAGACAAAACGCTGCAGGTGAAAATAAGTATCTTAACATTAATTCTATTTGCCAAATAATGTGGAAGAGACAAATGAGTTACCAGGTTAGTACTTTCACTCCAATTCTTTTTCACGCTTCCAAACTACGCCTAAAAAAAAACAAATTGGGATGTAACACCGTGTATTGCAGAGGACTGTGTCTTTCTCATTATTTTACTAATTCAATTTCCACTGTCAGAAGGACTGACATTTTGTTTATTTCTCTCAACTTTGGTAGCCTTTGTTGTAAAAAAAACGCATTTAATTGATTCCAAGTTGTAGGCGTAATAATATGTCAGAGATTGAATTTAATTCAATTTTTGTATCAAAGATTTCATTTTTTTTCCATTTTTTCTCTTTCAATTTTTTCAATATTCTATTTGTAAGCAATTGCTAAGAAATTTGTTATTTTCAAGCAACAGTTTAGTGAAAAAGCAGATGATGAAAAATCAGCTATGAAAATTTATATATTTATATCTTCGAAACCGTAGACAGTTTCTAGAAAATTGACAGGAGTCACAACCAGACCTAATCAAATCAAGATTAACAATAATTGATCGAGCAATTTGTTGGCGCCTTAAATGAAAAAAAACATATTTTGAAAAAGAATGGATTTTTTTTTTGGTTAAGATCGACAAAAACGTCGTTTTGGTTTAAAAAACACTATTTCTGCGTCACACCGCAGCCCAGCTCTTTTTTATAGTAGCGTTTGCCCTGCTGCGCCAAAAGGTGAGACATTTTAACATGTTTAGTAGAAGAACCGACAAATTATTTCATGCTGTATCATTTTGAACTGAAGCGAAAAGTTTGGGGAACTTTTAAGAGACGCTTGAAACTCCTTGAGGCTCTTTTTCGGTCTCCTACACAAATATCGGTTGAAGCTTTTCTCAAATTGTAAAGTGGCACAAACTTCTGTTAAGCGTACATTCAATATAACAGTTTTTATTTAACAGCAGGCTGTGAAAAATGAAGATATTGACTGGAACAATTTTGGACTAATTTCTGAGAAGCAGCCCGAGGTCAAAAAACAAAAGCAAAGCGAGACGAAGAAACCGGTTGATCAACAAACCAAAAGCCGTTTGAGACCCACAAGTTCAAACATGAACAACCAAAACCCAAAAGCAGGAGCAGTTTCGCCCGAGAGAGAAATGGCGAACAGATCTTACCAGCAATACCACATGGCCAACAACAGCCCAGCTGAAAATCCTGTCAGGTACACATTGCACTCAATTATTTGCTGATTTATAAAATAGCTTATTGCTATTTGTCTCTTGATTACAAGACGATTGTACCTTTTCATTGAGTGGCCCTTTTTCCTGTTTTCAACTCTTTGTTTCATTGCATCATCCGCTCATAATATATTTCGTATAATCACTGATGATGATAATTGTCCATCAAATTTCAAGTGCAGCATCTGTATTTTCATTGAAAACCTGTTCATCGACCGATCAAGCATTTCACGCCATTTTTTGTTCTAACTCAATGACTGCATTTTGCATATTTTCTAATAACTTCAATCAAAGTTAAAATCGCGATGAATTTCATAATCATTTGTATTGGCGCCGAGATTTTTAGCCTGTCTGAATTATTTTTGCCCTTTTGAGGCGCAGCAGCTTCGTTTTACTTCGTTTTGCTTCGATCGCAATACTCTGTGCAATCATACTCCATGAAGTATTCTTTAGATGCTTCTTCACAGCAAAAAGGGAGTGCTGTATATTGTTGGTAGTAGATTGCAAAAGAATGAACATTAAATAAAATGCATTTAGAATGACTGTTTGCTAGTTTTGTTTGGAAATTACTTAAAAGGAACTATGGTTTGGGTGGGCTTTTCCGGTCCACTTGATTTCTCCAGAGAATCTATTTCTCATTCTTAACCTTTTTCTTGCTCTTTTTACTTATCTCAATTGTCCATTTTTTGCTTTTAAATTAAATCCACAGAAAAAAACTCAAATACAATTCAAAATTTTTTTTCTCCTATTTTTGCACAGCAACCGGAAGTTTTATTTTTGTTTAGATTTAAGATATTCTGAGCTTTGATTGTTCTTTTTAACACAGGAAAAAGTCTAATCCTGATCCAACACCCCCACCTCTCTTGCCCAGATCACCCTCCCCGGGCTCATTGGGTAGAGGGGGGAGGAGAGGTGACGCAGATGGAGGAGTTGTTGCCCACCTCTCTCAGCAGGAAGTGGGAGGGTCATCCAGGGGGGCGAGGAGGGGTGGGCAGTCTCCCAATCGGCTGTCCCCCAATTCGATCAAGAGGACAGGGAGTGGGTCTCAGAGTGACTACACGAAGAAAGGCTGGCTCCTCCTCTGGCACGCCGGGTCCAAAGTCAGTTCTAACCTCTAGTTATTTACTCAACTAGATCCTGATTAAACTATAGTTAAAACAACTACATACTGATTAATTATCTAAGTAAGAAACACGACCAGATTAAAGCGCTCAACAAATACTTGAAATCATTTCCATTTTTCACTTCCGTGTTCTGCGAGTTAGTTGTCGTAGTGGGCGAATTTGAGTCAAAGATGTCTGCTGATGATGAGGATCAGCAGGTGGGTTGTGATTTATTATGTTAGTTTCTCTTTTTGACCTTCGGTATTGATTAGATACCTGTCAATCACTGGCCTGAATCGACCAACTCTCGATCATTCGCTGTTCGTGTTAGTTTTAGAACCAGCATTTTGGTTCACTGTTCTCATCCATTTTGTGCTTTAGACTAGTTGCAACATAATACACTTGTATACTTAGTTAGAGAATAGTATTTCAAATTCATCCTGCTGTCATGTAAAAACCTTTATGATAATCGAATCAGATTTCTCCATGTGCTTTCTGGGGTGGTACCTTGCACTTGCTCACATAATCAAAATCTGGGTAAACTTGAAAACATGGGGAAAAAATGACTGAAAACTCAGACATTCTGAATTTTACCCAGAATTTATATATAAGTGCAAGTATTTGACACCACTCTAGAAAACACATCTTGAGAAAATTTTCGTCAAATGTGATTATGGTTTTTGAAACGAAACATTCGAGATACAAGTGGACATTATCCACGTCAAGAAACCAAAGAGAAATCACCTTTCTCTATATATATTATGAAAAGAAAGTTTTCTGATTTCTTTTTTTGGTGTTTCGTATTTTTTTTTCATGATGTTGTTTTTTAGAAGAATTATCAGTTGATCATCAGTTGATGAAAAAAGTTGATCATTCTCGCGAAGACTTTGGCCAATTAAAAAGCGGTTCATGATTTTTTGAGGAACAATTCTGTTTGATGACAATTCTGTTTCCAAAAATTCAAGCCCTGCGTATAACTTAGTGCAATTCAATCATTCATAGCAGGGTCACTCAAACAAGTCATTATTTCGATCTTTTATACGAGTTATTTTCATCTAATATTTACAGATATTGTGTCTTGTGACTAGTATTTTTGTCCGCTTTCTTGAATAAAACCTTACAAGTCTTCATAATAGCCGCTATAATTTTTAGAGATTGCGAAAGCCTGAAAAATCTTTTGCTGGAACTATTTCTGGAACATTTTTGTTAAACTCTGGTCAATAAATGACATTGGTTTATGACCATTTGGGTCCAATTTCCGTACGTCTCTTGTGTGTGCATGTTTCATGTCGCATTTTGAATAAATCGGTATCAATTGCCAGTCAACAGGTTGCTTTCTCGCTATTGCTTGGAAACTTTGTGGCGAAAACTGTTGTTTAGATTTCATTGATATGTTTATGGTTTTACCATTATTGTGTTTGTCATTAACGGAGCGGAGCCTATTTAAATTCAAATTTTTCTAAGAAAAACCACTTGGAATCGATACATCTCACGATTTTTCATTAAGTATTTGTATAGTTTTGTTGTCTAGTTTATATGTACAGGAATTAATAGTGTCTGTTTCCGACATAAGTGTTTATCTTAATTAAATCTTTTTCTTTGTGTACTATTTTTGTACGATTAGTTTTTAATAGTATTGAAGAAGTTAAAATGAGTTTTCTTTATTTTTTGACATGATAATGCCCATTCAACTCTCGCTTTTTTCGTTTCATTTTTTATAACGGTTCTGCCATGTTAAGAGAAAAATACACTGCACGATCAAACCTTGTTAGAACTTCCTAATACCAAAATAATGGAGTTTTTGATTTCAATTTTTTGAGACTACCAGGGTTTGTTTAACCACGTTTCGAACGTTTGTACTATCAATCAAGATAAACAAAGTTTTTTTTGCTTTGTGACTTGGTAATGCTCATCCAACTCCCGTTTTTTTTTGTTTGGATATTCAGACGTTCAGTCGATTTGATAATGGTTTTGTCATGTTAAGAGGAAAAACGAACTGTTTTTTATTCTGTAAAAACTTCTTCAACTAACGAAGAAAAAAGAAGAGCTTGTAAACATTGTTGCTTTAATATCAAACGTTTTTAAAATTTCGTTCTGAAATTTTGACTTTTTTCAATGCATTTTCAAAATTACGACCTATTTTGAAATGCATGTCATAGATTTTTTTAAAAGCACGAACAACAATTTTTTTGCTTTCCTTAAACTAATGAGGAGAGCTGCAGCTTGAAAAACAAGCGCCTCTGTTGCTATAAGTATTGAAATCACTTATTCGTGCTATGTGCTTAGTTTTTGATAATATTTTTAATCTGAAAAACTTTTGTCAGTTATTTTGAGACGCAGAAGCTCAAGCTTAGTTTTTTTCAAATTTTTTAAAATTTTTAGTTAGTTTTTTTTCGGTACTTGCTGGTTGCAACAGAAGCATTGGGCCTGTAGACTATTCAAGCAAATCATTTCTGATTGAGGACACCGTCTGTTTGTCTGGCCATTTGTTTTCGATCAGATAGGCTCAAACAACTACTCGGTCTAATGCTGATTTTTTGTCCTTCTCTCATTTGCTGGTCTCAATCGATATACAAGAATACTGGTTGTAGAGGTTATCATGAGGTCAAATTTTGTACTTGTTCTTAGGCTGTTTAGAGTAATAAACTACTCAGGTTCATACTAAAAATTCAGAAGTTAGATATGAATTTTGATATTTTTAAATGCTTAGATTATAACTTCATACCCGGAGTGGATGGAAAAAATTTTATTAAACAATTTTCATCTATAAAAATTGTAAGATAAGCATTTTTCATAAAAGAAAAATGTATGACAGGCATTTTTGTCATCCCGGGCAACGAAGAAAGAAACAGTTTTTAAAAGTTGTTCCCTTTATGTCAGATGGTTTAGAAATTAAGTTTTATAATTTTGAACTTGTTTAGGACGTTTTCAAATTTAGAAACAATTCGAACTGAATGTCGGAGATTTTCAAAACCACAATAGTAATTTTTTTGTTTTCTAAAAAGTAATGAGGAGAGCTGTATCATGAAAAAAAACTTATTCACATTATGATCAGAAATGTACTTTTTTTGTGCTTTGTTATTGATGAAAATTTTAGTTGAAAGTTTTTTGTCAGGTAGCTTACAGTTAAGGTTTTTTGAGGACTTTTTGGTTGCAACAGACGCATTGGGTCCAAGGTCTATCTAATAACTTTTTTTCTGATTGGGAAACCGTCTGTTTGTCTGGCTATCTGTTTTTGACCGGATAGTTTCGAGCAATTATTTAGTCTAATTCTGATTTTGGTCCTTTTCCCGTTTTCTGGCCTCAATGGATCTATAGGAATACTAGTTGTAGAGATTAACATGAGATAAAAATTTTTTCTACTTGATTTTAAGCTGTTCGGAGTGGTAAACTACTCAGATTTGCAATAAAAATTCAGAAGTTAGTTATGTAATGACGATCTAGAATTTTCTCGAGGAAGGTGCGGATTTTCGAAAAATTTTCGAAAATTATGTCGACTTTTTTGTTAGGTCGGACCAAATTGATTTTCCGAGTCCCGCAAGCACTCCAAAGACTTTGTTTTGGGCATAATTTTGAAAAAACAGGCCATAAAAGGCATTTTAGGCACTTTTTGAAAACGGTTGACCAAAAACTCGCGTTTTTTGGCCCCTGCTTCCCCTTTAAAATTACTATATATTGGCGCCGAAGGTGCCTTTAGAAAAGTTTTAGGGTCCGGCACCAAAAATGGATATCTCAAAATAGTACAAAGGGGGGGTTTGGGTCGGCAGGGGGTCGAATCCCTGAGAGAGGAAAGCGTCCGCGCCGCCCCCCTCCCCAAAATCCGCCACTGTATGTATAATGATTGTTTAGTAATAAATATTTGCAATCATAATAAAGCAAGAAACAAAATTATATGCAAAACTCCGAATCTTTCTCTTGCTGGGTCTAAACTGATACTCGAAAGTATTTAAGCCAAAGTGGCACTAAAAATTGTTTACTTGATTTATGGGATCTTAATCAGAGCTGAGACTGAGACGGCTTCAGTAGGATGATGAGATTCCTTTTGTACGAGTTTTTGTGCAACAAACTGGTTCTTTGCGGAAAAAAAATGGACCCTCCTTGTCATAGCTCTTTCCATTTTTTGAGAGTGGTTGGAACAAAACTTGAACCCCTGTCCTTTGGGTAGAGAGGCGGCAGCTTAACCACTCGACTACTGTATAATATTTCAGGAGTGGACTAAACACTGGTTTGTGTTGCGTGGATTCCATCTCAACTACTACCACAGCATCGAGGCAGAGGAGGTGAATGCTTCAACATAACGCTAAACAAACAAACACCAAAGGGCGACAAATGCACAGAATATTTCCTTTTTGGCTCTAGCTGCATAAACTCTGACCACGCCAAAATTTCTTCAATTATTTTGAATAATTCCATTTTTCAGAAGGAAAATTGAAATATGTTTCAAAAACAGCTGAAGCAACGTTCAATAGTTCCTATTCATGGTTAGAAGGTTGATTTTTGCAAATTCAATTGCAATGCAAAAGGGCAAAAATTGAAAAATTCAAAAACAAATATTTCTTGACAGCGGAAACTTTTTTCAATCGTCTCTCGAGGTTTATGACTGGTTACACAATGAGTTTCAGGAAAGAAAGCTGGATCTTTCCGAAGCATTCAAAATTGCGTCATTTTGTTTGCAGGAAGAGAAGATGGACGGGTCGGTGAATGTGGCGACATGCAAGAACGTGAAGGAGTACCAGATAGAGAAGAATTCTGGCTTCCGAATTTACACTCACGAAGGGGCCGTCCAGCTGGCTGCTCTCACCGACAACATCCGACTAGGCTGGATCCAGGCATTCCAGGTAAGTGGGGCTTCTGGGAGAATCCGTCCCCAACAAGTGGTAGAAAAAATTACCTTTGCCATTCAGAAGTCAGAGTTCAAAATTTAAAATATAAAACATGTCAGCTGAGTTTTGCACACATGTAAAGGAATTTCATCATTTTGCATCGCAGTCAGTCATCTCACTATCTCAACTTTATTTGTGAAACTTCTATTTATATACAAAAGTCAAAAAGGCAACTACATGTTTTAAAGCCTAATTGTTGCGATAAACTTATTAAATAGCTTCAGGTCAAATGAACAGTTAGAGAAGTCGCCTTTCTTGCTCAAACAGCTGCACGGTTTTAAAGAATCCATTTTTTGAGGCACAAAAATAGAGTATCATAACATTAGCAGCAACCAAGTTTGAGGACTCCAGTTCAACAAAGCAATTATGAAAGCACTGTGAAGAGGATACAGTTACATCGTTTGCTGGACGAAAATGACAATTCCAAGAAGAGAGCTTCCAGTTTCAGCAATGCTCGTCGTATATGTGCTTGATTTCACAGGGTGCAGAATGTGTGGGAGTATCCGGTTCATAGAGTTGTCGAGCTGCTCAGAGATATTAAAGATTTACCGATGCAAGTATCCGAATTTGCTGCATGTCACTACTAACCAGCAAAACAAGTAAACCTAGGCCCATCATAGCGAATTTTGTGTTAAATCATCAGAGAAATGCGGTTTGGGAAAATAGGAGAAAATTGCAAGAAAACATCTGGCCCTTTTGTTTTTTTTTAATGAGAGAGTTGCTGAACAAGATTATGACAGTTGAATAACCGTAGAAACAAAGTTTTTTGACGACATTTAAAAATATATATTTCACATATTCAGAAACGTAAAGAGGGCAGAAAATGGTCGCCTGTTATTTCTCGTCAATTTTTACACGAAATGTGGATTTACAAGAAAGAAACAGTTTATAACCAGCTGATCGGTCCACTAATATACTCTATCGAAACAACACCTTGGACTATTGAAGTCGACCGAATGCAAAACGTACTCGGGAAGAAGCCCTAGGTCAACCAAATTACGGAAAGCTTGAAAACAATTAAAAATTGGATAGACTTTGTGGGCTTAAAAAGACGTTAATAACAGTAAAGTCAGCACATAAGAAAAGAAACAACATAATTGACGAGAGCAGTGATTGCAAAGAGAAAAATTTACTGTTTCAGCTTGATTGTTTTCAAATACACCTGTTTTTAAAGTTTTTTTTTGTTATCAAAAGAGGGAATTTTTGATGGGGATTGCTCAAAACCTTTGAATAATGAGCGGATATTGTTTTTGAATGTGCAATGACTAAGAAGCCATCATGGAAATTTAAGCTGTTTGTCGACATTTTTAGTGATCTGCCGTTAGCAATTTGCCTTTGTGAAACTTGGCTCAGAGAAAATGACCAATTAGACTTTTCAGCATTCGGGGACTTGACATATTAAAAACCGAGACAAGAGTGGTGAGGCTGTAGTTTGCTTTTTAGGATTCGATGTAAAGCATGACAGAGGGTAGTCTGCGAGTGTAACTTGGAAAAAATGGTCATCACTTTTGTTTAGGGAAAGTCGATTTCTTATGTTTGCGTTTTAAACAACTCTCCAAAGAGAGGCTTTTCTGAACCTGTGGGCATTTTTGAAGTTTTAACACATGAGATGAAAAATTTAATAGATGAAATGATAGTTTCTTGTGGCTTCAATGTTGATAGAATGGTTTAATCAAATAGGTCCCAAGCCATGTCTTGCGAAATCAAACTGTAGAAAAATGCTTTGACTTTGACATTATAATTTTAGAGCCTACTCGCTAAAAGGCGTATATTTCTTCAAGCGTTGACCACGTCATTGTGGCAACTTTTGTCGAAGTGTTTCCAAATAAAAGCTTTAATATTGATCCATTATTAGCGGAGGTGTATTTTGAATCAACCAAATCAATCAGAACCTGAAAAATCATACGAAATCTGAAATCACTAATAAAAAATTCCAAAACGTTTTGATTTTGTTATTTCTTATTTATCAAAGCATATTAACTACTGATCGGTTCGGGATAGAAACACAAAATGAATTATTATCAGTACTTACTTTAGGTTATGTTGATCGGTTTTGCACTGAGAAAAAAAAACATTATTTTCGAAACAAATTGAAATATGATTGGTCTACTTTGCATTTAAAAAAGTCGAGCGACAAAGAATTTTAGGCAATTCAAAATTAGTTTAACTTTTTGACATCGGAAATCAGAAAATTGATTGAATAAATTTTCAATGGCAAATTTTAATGCCAAAAAGGCACCAAATTGATTTTCAGTGCTTCAAAGAATTGTGTGGAATAATTTTAAAAAGTAACATTGAACTAGTTGTGGAAAAATTGGAAACTTCTTTGCTAGTTTTACTAAAAACTAGGAGCTTCTATGTTCCTCTAATTTTGCTGCCATTTTGCTGCCATTGAGAAGTTCTTTGAGTTTTGCACCATTTGACAATTGAAAGGTTAATGGCCAGTAGATGAAAAAGTAAAGCGCAAAATTTTTGTTGGTCAGAATGGAAACAATTAGTAAAATGGTAAAAATTGTAGCCATCAAGATAAGTTCATTAAAAAAATTAGTAATTTGTCAACTCAGAAAATTGGGTTCGGAAAAAAACATTCTGATTCTCATGAAATTTCGATAATAACTGACTAAAAGACTAAAGAGTCAAGTTATCGACAAAAAAGTTTTAGTTTAGCCCAATTTTTGGGTTTCAAAACAGCCTTCGACATGGGTGATCAAAAAAATTTAAAATTAAGTTCTATTTACAAGATAGAACATTACATGTTTTATCAGATAATCGTGTAGCTTCTATAAAAAATGTCAACTGTTGAGTTCCGCAGGGGTCAGTAGTGAGACCACCGCTTTTTAAACTTTTTTATTAACAAACTCACTGATCCAATGACTTATACGCAATCTACTCTTTTTACTGGTAATAAAATGATTCTAGCAACTACAAAACAAGTTGCAGGGCGTTAAATTTTCGAGTTCGATATGAAATTTGCAGGTGACTGGTGCAAAGCTAATAAAATATGCATTCAAACTTCCAAAATCCCCTATATACGTTTTAAAAAATCGGGTTCAACGATAGAGTTTAACATTGCATCTCACAAACTTCAGGCGGGAAGTTATTTTGACTATTCTGGAGTTTTAATTGATAAACACTAATTTTTCCGAATCGTATTGATCATGTATGCAAAAAATTGGCAAAGTTCAGGGGTTTACTCTATCGAGCTAGGAATTTGTTTTCAAAAACATCTCTTATTTATTTCAAGAATGTTTACGCTAAATCAGTTATCAACTATGAAATTCGGACAGTTTTTTTCAAACAAAAGTTTGATGAAACAAAACGTTATTTTCAGGAACACAATATTGATACTGTTTTCAAATTCAACGATCTTAGAAAATCCATTTTTAAACATCTTGATTTTGATTCTGATGAAAAAAGGCGAGAAACTCGATCAAAAGACCAGCGATTTCTGAAGCTGCTAGCAGTTTGCATTGAAATTAGAAAGAAGTTTGTACGTGTTTCGTTAAGTAAAGCGTAAATTTTTGCGGCAATGAATGAGCTGCCACCTGATAAATGTTTAAAATTCAAGTTGCTCAATGCCATTCATGCTTAAGACACTTAAGAGAGAATTTCTGGAACGATAACGAAAAACAATTAAGTTATTCTTCTGAAACTTGCACGTTATGTTCGAAATTTTTTTCTTCTATATTACTATGAATACTCATAGGGCATTATATCAAGAGCAAATTTGCTCGTCGTAATGTCCTTTTGTGGCAATCATTGTAAAAATTTTCATCACGATTGCTTAAAATGATGTATATTGATATTTGCCATATTAAATATTGTATGAACTCAAATAGTAAGTGTTATTCACCACAACGCATTGTTTTTTTTTCAAAAACGAGCTCATTTTTTCTTCTAAATAATTTTACAGGATTTGATTCTAAAACGAGAGGAGCACGAAACTTCTGCGACGACTATGCGGAGGCATCGAGGACCCGTAAAGCACTCGGCGGTTCCCGGAGGCCATGTGGTGGCCACGAGTCGTTCTGTACCTCCGAGTGCGTTCGGAAATACTCCGAGGGGAGAAGAAACACAAGGAGAGCTGAATCGATCGCCGTCTCCTACTCGAAGTCCGAAAGCACGAAGGGGTGCTGTCAACGAGTCGACAGTGGCGACGAACAACGACGAAATTCAACCGAGGCCTCGGGTGTCGTCGGGATCCGTTGGCAGTTCAGTGTCCCATTCAGATCGACAGCAGCCTCCCACGCCTTCGCCGCTGTTCACGAAGTCTCGAGGTGGACACCCGAACTCAAAGCGTACTTTTGGTCTTGTTGCCGATTCAGACATCGATTATTCCGGATGTAAGAACCAAGAACCACACAACAAAAAAGAGGTAACTAAATCAGAGTTATATAGATAGCAAATCTACTTCATGCTCGGCTATTTTCTTTGTCACAATGTGTTTTGTGTAGTTTCTGCAGCGAACTTAATATTAAAACATCATTTTAAATTGCATCTGTTTTTTAATCGTTTCTGTTAAATCAATAGAACGCAATTCTAAAAATGAAAGCTCATCCATTCGAAGGTTCCGCTGGCACAACTGGACACAACTTCCACTTCCTTCCACATGTCAAGTGGCACGGAAGACCACAGCCAGTGTGGAGTCCAGGCTGAGACAAACACTAGTGGTGGAACCAGTATAGGCGGAACCTTCCCTTCCTCCTCCCCCGCCCCAGCTGGGGCAAGGGGAGAACATATTAAACTCGGCATATCGGCCACTTTGGGACGGGAACCCGCCAGCTCAGCCACGGTGGAGGTGAGTGCTGTAAGACTATTTTTCAGATGCAATCTCGAGGAGATTGATGCCCTGACTTCAAACATAAATTAACATTCATATTACTTGCAATCAATTTTGTTAAATTATGGGGACTTGAAAGCTGCATTGCGTGTGTGTTAATACGCGATTATCGTCTCTGCGTAATAGGTTTGTGGGTAGATTTTTGCAGTTTGCCGTAGGTTTATCTTCAACGAAGCCACGCTCCCACGAGTAAAGCAACTTTTTCCTGAATTCTGGGTCGATCGTACTCGTGTCGTCAACTAACTGCTGGAGGTCAATTCCGGCCAACTCTCGCCTCTCAGCATTCCTTTTTGCATTTGGCTCCACCAAAGCATTGAGGGTCCTGGCCCTGTCTATGTGTCGTGCTGATCTGGTTTGCTGCTAAACTCTATACTATTTTGGCCCTTGCGTACTATTTTCAGCGAATCCCAAAATTGGTCAGTTCGTTTCTTCAGTTGTTTTGCGGTCAGAGCAATCCTCTCCAAATGCTGTTCATCTAAACGTTCAGAGTTTAGTAAGAACTTATCTCTTACGATTTTTTGTTCGGTTTTTGGAAGCCTGCCGAAGTGTGTCTCAAATGGTGATTATTGAATTGTTTTTTGCCTAGTCCAACGCATACCCCGAATTCTTGTACTGAGACAGAGTTTGATCGAACTAACGTTTTCTTTGAGCAACGTAACCCCGAGTCTTCTTTTTTTTGTCTGAACTGTTCTTTCGACCAACCCACAACCGCGATGTTCACCCACCGGGCAAAACTTTTGTTCGATGTTATTATCTAGACAAAACGATGTCATCGCCTTTCCTTTAAACCCCGAAAACTGATCCGTTTTTTTTTCTACTCCGGTTTTTCATGAGTGTCATTGTAAGATTGTAAAATTTTTATTGAAGATTTAGCCCCGTCGATTTTGTAAATTTAAATGAAGGAAATTTAAAACAACGGTCGAGTGCTCTTAGTAAGTAGACCTTTTTTCCTTTCGTGATCCTCTAACGGGCCAGTGTAATCCCACTGAACTTCTTGACCCGACTGCAAGAGCGTGGAAGTGGTTTTGAAGCATTTTCGGGATCAAAAATTTTGCATTCTTACCGTATATCTAGTACATTCTCTGCACTCCTCGGCCAGATTGATGATGTCTTCATGCTTGTGGGGCCACCACAAGTAGATAGAAACATCTAGCATTGCCTCTTGTCACGGATGGTTTTGATGGATTCTCTTCATTACGGCAGTTCTGAGTTGTCCTGGAACTGCTAGTCTATGTACTAAATTGCAGTCAGCAACGGTTGACAGTTGATTCTAGAGCGGGTTCGTGTATGGACCCATTAAATCGAATCCTGCTCGGTCTCTTTGACCTGTCTTAAGCAATCCATCCATACGTCTTCGGATATGAGCTGCGCCATTAAGTTCTTGTCAAATTGTTTTGACAGGCTGAAGATTCCCACGTCACCTGGCTGTTCGTTTTGTCGATCCTCGCTCTTAGAATTATGCTTGACTCGGACAACACTCACTTCCGAGCTACAACCCTTGTCTTCTGCTGTTAAATCCACCTCAATGATTGCCTTTGATATTGAATCACTGTGATCGCTACTGATTTTAGGGCTGCTAGTGATCATTCTAATTCTAGGATTTTTCCTTGGTATTCTCTCATGTCTTGGTTGACCAAGTCTCAAAAAGATAGCAATTTCTTCGCCTCTGCTTCGTCTTAGTTCCACGTTACTGCTCGTGCAACGGCATTATCCTCTTCCAAACTTTCAGATCCCGATCTTTCCAGAGCTCTCCTCCTTGTCTTGCAGGTCCTATGAAACATCGTTTCTGTACTCTTCCTCGGTAAATTTTTCTTTGTCTTCTGTTCACCTTTTTATCTTCATTCCCTTCTATTTTCTTTTTCGCTTTTCCACTACTCATCTCGTTACTACTGATTTGTTTTTTTTTACTGATAAGATTAACCGACTGAATTGTGCTAGAGAAATTGCCTAAACTATTTTGTGGCAATGTGTTATGAAAATTCGAGAGTCGTGAATTGTGAACGTCCTCGTTCCGGTCGAGCTTTGCTCGTTTTTGACCGTTTTGGTTGCTATAACAACTCTGTCTGGACTTCATCTTTTCTGTTTCATTTTAAGGCATAGAATATTCTAGAATTTTTTTGTTCCGGCTGAGCGTTGCTGAATCACTAAGCCTACTAGATTAAACAGTCGAGCGCTTTGTGAAAACATTCAATTGATGTTACCACAAATTTTTCGTCTAAGTTTGACTCAAGCCGCGGATCACCGTTCGGTTTGCTCGATAATTAATCAACGATTCCCATGTATTTTCCTGGAATGTGTACTATTTTGATTTGGTATAGTATTAACCTATCTCCCCAACGTGTTAGTCTCGGCTGGTCGGTTTTCTTTGGCCGGTTGCCTTCTAAGGCCGATGTCAGTGCTTTATGATCAGTTACTCTTGCTATTAATAGGTAATGTTTAAACCGATCAACCGACCAAATGACTGCCAGCAGCTCCAGTTCATTTGTGGAGTATTTTTTCTCTTGACTATTCAGATAACGTGAAGCAAATGAGATTGGAATCCAATCTCCCTCCTCCGTTTTTTGCTCCAGAGCCGCACCCATACGCTATGACAATTCACTCGTGTTTCTTTGGAGGAATCGTAATTCAGCTTCGTAATATTAGCTACCGCTTTTTTCAATTTTTTCAAATAATTTTGAGTGTCCCCCCCATTCAAATTTTTACGGGTACTTTTATGTTCTTCAATTTTTTCTTCTCATTTTTTTCTCGTAACAGTGGTTACATTTTGTCCGTCAGATTTGCGGCGTTTGGTTTAATTTTAGGGAGTTGGTTTATATCTCCCAAAATTGACCTAAGCTGATTCAAAATTTACCTATGGCTTCCGTTTTTGTAATTTTAGGCCGTTTTCTGAGAAATTGTGTCCCAGCCAATTTACTTCCTCTTAACGAAATTATGCCTAGACAATTTGAGAGATAAATTCTCTTTATTCAGTTTTTCTAATTCCTCTGTGACCAGTTTTTTGTGTTCCGATTCTGCTCCTTTGGACACTATTAATATGTCATCCAAAAAAAAAAGTATTCTTTGCGTTATTAATGATGCGATCCATTGCTTTTTGAATTTCTGCTGGCATAACAGCCAGACTATAGAATCCGGTTAGTAATGTATAAGGACCGGTCGCGTGACCTCCCACTATGGAAAAATTTCAATGTTTCGCAGTTTCCGCGGTCAATTTGAGTTGACTGTAGGCGTATTTTAATCAAGTACCTTAAAGTATAGTGCACCTGCTGCCTTCGCAGTTACAACTTGACTGACCCCATCCAGTAATTCATCCCCATTTGGCATCTGATACTTATTTTTGAAAAACTGTCTGTTTATTGGTTTTGCATCTAAAGCCAGTTTAAAGGAGTCATCATTTGTTTTTAGTGTCATTTTGATGGGGGCGACAAAACAACCATGGGGGCGACAAAACAATGCTGAAAATGACCTTCTGCCATCAGTTCGTTAATTTTTTTTCAACTTTGCTTTGGACTTGTATCGGTATTCTTTCACCCTTTTCCTGGATTGGGCACAGTGTATACTTAGATTTAGTGTTAATCACGTGATTTACACGTCTTTGACGATCAAAACGGTCTTGATGTTTCAATTAAAATTTGTTTTTCCAACCTTCCGAATGCTCGTACAGTAGCACGTCAAACCTGGACTTTTCTTATGGGGCTGGTTCTTGTGTAGTACTTATCCCCATACTATTCTGAAGATCGAGCCCCAAAATGCATTGTGTACGTCCTTTAAATGCTAAGAAAGTGGCCTCCTGTACTTCCCATCCTCCAGAACGTATGTCCGCATTTAAAATTCCTAGTATTACATTACGATGCTTATTGTAACCTACGAATTGCGCCGGCAGGTTTAAATGTTCCGCTTGGACAAATTTTACTTTGCGTGACTATTACAGAAATTGTTTGGCTGTCGACCAGATTAGAAAGGATATTGGACTTCCGTTGTCCACCGTCATGTTGAAGATTTGATGATCAATTCTCACTAATGCTCTTAGTGATTTCTCAATTTCTAATTTGTGATCTCTGCGTATGTCAATTTTTTGAATCTCCGAGTTGTTGATGGATTGCTTTTGACACTTTTTTTTCCAGTCTCCATTGGATATATCTATCAATACTATCCATTCTGATAGCATTTAGCTCTACTGACATGATTTCAATTTCTTCTCATGAATCGAATGTTTGTATCGAATTGCACTCTTCCTAAGAGCTCTTTGCCGCTTCAGTGATCTCTTTCACTTGTTGAGTTCTACACATCTGAGCAAAACGAATTGATTAGTCATAATTTTTGCACTGTTCTCTCATTGTTGAGCAATTTTTCAAATATCTCCCTACAAACAGTTTTCGACATCTTTTGCATGGTTTCCTTTCTGTGTTGTATTTTGTATTCGCTCTCCCTTCTGGTTGCTTTTTTCTAAATTGGTCTCGGTTGTATTTTTTACCTTCTTGTCTTCTGTTTGCTATTGCTAGTATTGGTTCATATTTGATTTTGATTTGTGATTCAGATTATGATATTGTTGATGCAACATTCGTATTCGATTTTTGAATTGCCTGGGTTGTTTGCTTACTTTGTTCAAATGTTAATGCCCGTTTAAACACTTTATCTGGAGTGTGGGACTCTTCATTTTGGAGATAAATAAATCTCTCACCAATACATCATCTAGCACACCTAACTCTGATTTCCCTGCCTGAGCAGTCAAAGCAGCATGGAACGCCTCCAAAGTTTCTCCTGACTCCTGCGATCTGTTAAAAAATTTGTATCGTTCGTAAGTAATACTCTGGGGTTTTTCGAATATAACTTTGGCTAATGTTACCATTTCCTTTAGTTCCAGTTTCGAAATTTTGGCGTGAGGGTTTTCCTGTACAAATTGTTTCTTTCCTTCTGCTCCTAGGGCGAGAAATAATCTCGATATCAACCATTTTTGTACTTCATTAAAATAAATGTTGTGACCTACTTTTGGTCCTCTCTCTCTCTCTCTCTCTCTCTCTCTCTCTCTTCTTTCTGCATTTTCAGCTGCTACATGGTCTTTAGCTAATCTATCTCGATTATCTTGAACTGCTGTCGCAACAGCATCCTCAACCGTTTGAGGTGTTTCCAGCCTCAGTTCTGGTTCCTCTATGACTGGTTTTGGATCTTCCAATATGATCTCCGGATTTACATTCTCTTTTACCGTTACTGCCATAAAGAATTGATCAAGCCATACTTTTTAATTCCACTGTGGGTCTGAGTTAGCTGTGGTCCAGAATACAGGGAATCCCATGTCAGTCCTACTGTTACTGTGACAAAAATCCTGCTGGCTGCGCCATGTGGTAAACCAGAGCAGCTACTCGTTTGTTTAGAGGTAAAGCAATGATTTTCAACTTTTTGGATTCAAAAGCCCATATTTCGTTTGTTTGTTCGCTTTAACAGTAGCTAAGATCAAGTAGCTTATTTTGCATACATTCGTATGGCGAACTGAAAAGAACAAAAAGTTTTCTTCTGAAAACAGCACTACTGACCTTGACTATAAGTAACAATAATCAGTAACATAGCGCCAATACTGGCGCATAGCGTATTATTGGCGCAATTACATAACGCAATTATTGGGGCAATTACATAGCGCCAATAATACACTGGACTGCAACGACAGTGATAAACTATTTTTCAGCTCAAGGTTGCTGCAACCGTATTACTACAGCGTGCAATACAAGGCTGATTTATGTTATCCAAACAAGAATAACCGCTATTTTAAAAATACGAAAAACCGCGTTTTTCTTGAGTTCACTAGAGAATTGGTCGCAAAAAGGCACTAGACAATTAGTCGGAAAAAGCAAAATTAGTCGCAACAATTAGTCGCAAAACTAGACAACTAGTTGCAAAGTCGCCAAAAGGCAATTAGTCGCCAAAATCTAGAGCGTTGTGGTACTGCTTTCAGAATTAGAGTTGATCTGGAATATGTTATGTAGTATTGATATGATTTAATGCCAGTCATGGTGACCATTCTTCAAATTAAATGTGCCGTGGTGTTGATATAGATCATAATATTATCTGGCATACCCTCAAAAAGTAATGACTTCTATTTTCTATTTTATTTCGTAATCATTTGAATTCAGTTCTACGACAGAACTAAATTTATTCAAATCATAGGATATCACATTGCGCAGCCACAGAATAGGCAAACGAAGAAAACGGCGAGAGAGCCTGGGTATCCCAGTTATACTGGAGCCGATACGAAGGCCGGAGTCACCCAGATCGGCATATTGCACGACTGCAGAAGCAGCAAGAATATAAAGAGACAGACTCATGAAAGAAGAGGTGACAACATCTAAACTGGGAACACTCAAAGATGAGCTAGTCAGGAGTTTGTTTTTGTCAAGAAGGCGAAACGTAGCGGCCCAGGACATATTTACATTCGAGAAACTGTCCCCAGAATAAAGGCTAAAGCGAGCTCAAAAATTCGAACACTGAACACAAACAACACAAGTGTACCAAAACACAGACAACCAACAGGAAGCACAAAGGCGGTTTTGAAACTCAAACAAGAATCAATTATGAGGATTAGGAATCAAAGTAATAGAAAACAAAACTCATCGCTTTTCAAAGCTTTTCAAAAGTTGGAGAAGTCAGAACATTCCAAACAGAGATTGCAACAAAAAAAATGCACCAGATGCTGAAAACAATTCGGAAAAATCAATTAAACACTGATCCGCGTTGGAACATGAGTGCAAAGACAATTTGGCCTAAGAATCATCTCAGGAATTGAGAGAATGTGTTCGGATAGAAAGTGTGGAATCTACCAATGAATTTGAAACTAGGGGCAATTGAGGAAAACAAATGATATGAATGAATTGAAAAATGAAGCGATAGCAATAAAAGCTTTAGCTAGACTGGATAACCACTTGATTGATATGACAACGGGCACAGGAAGTCCCATTCTATTCATAAACTGGACCAAAAATATTAGATTCCGCACATTCATACAAGGTGAGCACGGAACTCTCATAACAGGTGAAAAGTTGAAGTTGAACGCGCTATATATCGACTATAAAAATGTTTATAAAAATATCAGAATCATTGAAAGCGAAAACGTTATCCATCAAACGATTTTGTCAGCTCCCAATGCTACCCGTACCCAGTAATTTTTCTAAAACAGATCTGAAATAATTTTTTTTCAGATCTAAATTTCAGATCTGAAATAGGTTGTGAAATGTTTAAATAACGCTTGGATACTTTAAGGATTGGTTATTTCCTTTTTGGAAATTTACTTTTTCTTGGTTATTTCAGATCTGAAATTAAGTTTTTCTTTGTTATTTCAGATCGGAAAATCATTGATTCGCACTCAAAATTTTTAGTACTGATTTTAAAAATACGCTTAGAAAGCTTAAAACGCTTAAGTAGCGAATGAAAATCAAAAATGATACAGGTTCTCTAACAGTTTTTGAAAAGTTTTTAACACAGTTGAATAAGAAATTTAGGTCGAAAAAAAACTGTTTGTGAAAATGTTTGGAAGTTTTTCTGACCGCTAGTTAATCTAAACATAATTGTGTATTGCAGAAACATCAAAAAGTAAAAACTCCATTTTTTCTCGGAACGCATAAATTATAATTTAACAAAGGATTTCTCAGATCTGATTTCAGATCTGAGTTTTTGTTTTTCAAAGTTATTCCAGATCTGAAATTTGTAAATTCTTATCAAGATCTGAAACAAAAAATTTCAGATCTGAGAATCAACTTATGTAAGAAATAAAGAATTTCAGATCTTGCACAGAAAATCCCCTGGGTACGGGTAATCAGGCAAACAAAATCTATCAGTCCACATTGCTTAGATGGGCGGATCGATTGCTATCGATTCAGTTTGAAATCTCTGATTTGCCCGGTATTGATATGTTCCGAGAGATCCATCGGGAGTAGAGTAAGAGGAAATATGGTCATGAATTTGTAGTGGCATCGAAAAAAAATCCACGCGGCACTCGGCTGTAAAATTATCGACTGGTTGAAGAATTTGGGCTGAACCGGAACGAGAACGAGTACGTCATCATTAACACTTGTTGCTATAGCAACGAACAGGTAGAACATAGCTGGACGGTAACAAATTAACGATGCACTAAATATCGACAATTGAGCAAAGCAAAACGTTTCCTCACAGTTCGGTAACAGCAAACAGTCGACTCGGAGATCAAGATCAAACAAGATGAATAGAGCAGCCCATAAAGAGGTACTAAACTACTAGCAAAAAGGGACTGAGTCCCAAAATCGAACTTGATGAAAACGAACGATGAGACGAAAAACAAAATGGCAGAAACGAAAACCGAAGAGTTGCAGTTACCATCAAGGTCATGGAGTTAGGGGTAAGCAGAGAAACACAATAAACTTATCCGACTGAGGTAGTTGCAGTTCTTCAGTCACAACGAGAGAAGATGAGATCGGAAATGGAGACGTAACTCAGTTCATTCAAAGACTTGATGAGAAGCCCCAGTTTAGACGAACAGATTCAAGTGCCTCACTTAGTGTCATAACCAGGCTGAAACGGATTGTGAAGAAATGATGGACGCCAAAAACAAAGTGACATATATGACGTTGAGGAAACGACCAAGAATGATGCATAATAGCAGAAGCAACGGAAAAGCTATACCAAATGAGTTAGGACTGGAGTGTATAACTCATAGAGTAATTTCGGATAGGGTACACCGTCTGCTCGTCACGCTATCTTATTTTCGGCCGGATAGATTCGTGCAACTTCTTAGTCTAATACCGATCCTAATCTTACTCTTATACTATCTAGTCTCAGGTTGTTTAACTAGTCTCTGCTAGGCTCAATAGATCTAGGGTATACTGGTTTATTGCGGCTGCTGAAGTGCTCGGGAGAGTCCAACTAATTTCTAAGTTAAATTCAAATCTCTCTGGTGCTGAAATTACAAGTAACTTCAGCACTTACAAATAAGTGGGTTGTTAGTTAGATGGATCATGATTGGTTAATATTAAATACTTTACATTGGTAAAATATCTAATTTATCCAATCATAAAATGTAGTTTAGATCAGGTTCCACCCATCCGGGTTTTACAGAGTTTTTTAGAATAGTTCTTCTGCAATTTGAAGGATGGATGATGGACGTTGGTTTTTGGCGAACATCATTTTCTTCCGTTTCCTCTTTGTTAAAGAAGTTCCAGGAAGCTGGAGTTAGAGACATAAGACGTTGTGTCTTCTAGTGACAACGACTAAGTCTTTGCAACAAACTCAAATCTGATTTCAGAATGGTTGGCTATGTCAGGTTTTTCTGTTCTGCGTGGAGAACTTCTTTTGTGTCTGATCTAGTTTGGGAATGGCGTGGAGATTGTGCGTGGAGGGGATGCCTGGTTACTCGGATCTGTACGTATACTTGAACATCGAGGTGGTCATTGGTCTAGTTCAATGAAGTCCTTTTCTGCGAAGTCAAGTCGTACTCTAAATCCTTTGAGTTGTGATTGTGAGTGGCATATCGATTGTGGTTGGTCATTCTCTCTCGAGTGTAGTGGGGTCGTTTTGTCTTTAGATGTTCGTCCTTGGTGTTGTATTCTGATCTACGTATTGCATAATGTAATTTACATTTTATAAAACATTTATTAGTTTAATATTTTTTAATTATGATTTTAGTTAGTTGTTTTCACAAAAGCTTTTTGTTTTAGTTCGGTTATTTTGAAGAGTTACTCACCCTTGAGTAGCTCTTATTAAAAATAGAGGTGTGGTCACAAAGCGTGGATGTAGCGCGGTGGGTTAGGCCGGCTATAGAGCATGCTCAGGACGTCCTTCCTGGTGGGTTAGGCCAGGAGTGGGAGTATGATTTCATGCGGTTTTTATGAGGGGTCCTGTTATGTGACAACGTTTTATGTTGGGTTTGTTGTGGTTTTTCTTATGTCTTGTTGGTTATGTCCTTTTTCCAAAAAGCAAATTGTTCGTGGTATGGGTTTGTCTTTCGACTTTTTTGTGTTTTATTATTTCTTTTTTAGACTTTATAATAGTCTTCAAAAGAATAAATTATCCAGTTTTAAACTGGGTTAATCCGGTTTGGGTACCGTTGGTTTCCTTTTCTTAGTCATGCTGTTATTCTATGATTTGTGGTATTTAGTAAGCTGCGTTGGTTAGTTTTGTTTAGTATATGATTCCTTTCCAACCGGGTTAAAGGAAGGTTTGAAACATGTTATTATATGTTAGAGTTGTTGAGTGTGAAAACTTGAAACTGAAATTCATTATTTTAAACAATTCTTCGTGGGCGAGCTGTGCGAGTGTGGATAGAATTTCTGTGCGAATGAATGAAAATATCAAAAGGTTAGTACTGCATTTGCATTTTATTAATTTACTGCATAGAATTTGGAAATTTACTGCTAGTTATGGGGGAATTTTAAGTTACAAATTTTCATCATAATTAGATTTACTGCTTGTGGGGAAAATTTTAGAAATGAATTTACTGCATTGGTATTAAATTTATAAATTTATAAGTGTAAGAGATTAATAGAATTTTTGAAATCTGTTTGATGAAATTTGCGATTTTTATTTGTCTTTTGTGGTTTTTGTAGGTGATTGTCGGATGAAGGCTAAAAACCTAAAGAAAACATGGATAAAGTATGTTGAGTTTTTTAATATTTTAATTAGTTAGTAATATTTATTTAATTCATACTTACCTGTTAGTCGTCGGGGAAAAAACCGTGGGGGAAGATGTCGTGGATGAGATCGGAAGTTGTTAGTAGTTTAGCTAAGATGCGGATGATATTTTTAGTCTGAAGCAGTGGCCAAAGCAATTGAAGTGCCTTGATAGTGGTTAGTTCTTCAGTGCCAACTGCAAACTCATAAGGTGTGTTTTGGATTAGATTATATAATTTGTGATTGAATTTAGTGTTGTGGATGAATTCTAAAATTGGGATTTCTATAGGTTGTACAAACTCGTGCGGGATAAGGAAGGGTCGGGATTCTTCGGCGTTGAAGGTCTTGGTGATGGGACAGAAGATGTACATTTGGGTTATGGGATCATAATTGCGAAGAATACCATGAAGGTTAGTATTTTTAATGCAATATGTGAAATTTAGGAAAAATGGTGAAGTGTATTTGGAATTAATGAATTGAAAACGATGGTGTGGTTGTCTAGAGGGTGTGTGTAGGTCAAAGTGATTTTGGATGAAGCGATAATAACTATATGTGTGGGTTTGTTTAGTGCGCAACATAATATCGTGTGAGCAGTGTAAATCTCTTTCGTGTGGTGCAAGGAAATGAAAGGTTAGTGAAAATATTTGGAAGCGTTCTTTAAAACTTTCGTATGCTTGTGTGTCTGTTAGTGCTTCTGAAATAATGTGATCAAACTTTCGGTCGAAGATGTTTAGTGTAAATATATATGGTGTCTTGATGAAAAATTTCTCGGTAATTTGTGGATTAGCGAAGCGATCGTCGTCTAAGAATTGATCTTGGTTAGCTCTGATGATGTTGTGATCATAGTATTCGAGTGTATATTCGTTAGCTCTAGGTGCAGTGTGTGTTTTTAGTGATTTTTTATATCCAACGTAAGTAAATTGTCTAGCGGTTAGTGGTGTAGTGAGTCGATATAGCATGTCCGTATTTCGCTCTATATCGATGTGAGTGTTAGATAAAGGTAAGCAAAGAGGGTTAGTAAAATGATAATATGAGGTCCAAGAGAGAGTGGGCATTAAAACGTATTCATCTACAAAGTTGCGTGTTTCGTTAGTGTCGTGGGGGGTGTTTAAGGTGTATTGTGGGAATGAGGGTAAGGTGATGGCTAAAAATTCTTTTGTGTTAGTATGCTTGGGGTGGTTGATGTATTCACGGGCTGTTCCTGGTTTTGCTGGGAAAGGATGGTTGGGGAACTTTCTTTTAAAAGTGCGGTAAGCTCTATTAGTGTTGAGTGAAGATTCAGTTGATGTGGATGATGGTGCTAATGATTCAGTATAATTTGACGAGGGTGTAGGGGTAGGGGGGTTGGATGAATTTATTGTGGAGGAGATTTGGTTTATTGTTGGGGTATGGAGGTGGTAGGGTTGTTGTTGAAGGGTAATAAAATTATCTAGCTCTGGGGAGATTCGGGGGGTGTCTGGAGAATGAGATGATTGGTCAGAATGAAGTGAGGAGTAGGTTGGGGTAACTTGGGAAGCATAAGAGGGTGTGGAAGTGATTGGGTCAGGGTTATTGGATAATATGGGTTGAAAAGGGGGTTGAGAAAAATTAGAAGAGTTATGAAAATTATTGGATGGGGATGGTTCTGAGTCGGCAAATTCATCGGGGGTTTCAATATTCGGGTTATTGAGTTGTGAGATGGAATATAAAACTGAGATGTGTGAATTAGTGTCGGAATTCATGCCTGATGTTACATTACTAGATGGAAAATCGGGTGGCGGAAAAGCAAAAAGTGGTATTATTGGGATTGGAGAGGTAAGATTGGTTGGGTGGGAATTTGATCGGTGTAGTGATCCAAGTTGGCGGCTCATCGTGGGCTAAAAAAATGATTATTTTGAGACTGAAAAGCGGTGGTATGGGGTTGTTCAATAATTTGTTCATAAGTATTATGATCTTGTGACTGGTGTGTCATTATATGTTGGATGGGACTTTGTGATGTGGTGAGTCGAAAATTTGGATTATGTGTGATGGCTAAATTTCGAAAATTTCGTGGGACTAGGGATAGTGGATGGTTATTTGGTAGGGGTGGTAATTGTGGTGCCGTTGGCGTTATGTCTACATTGTTATGTTCTTCGTCGTATGTATTTTGTCGTGTTGCTATTTTTGTGTTATATTCTTTTATTTGTGCGTCTAAAAGAATTTTGTTTATAGATGTAGAAAAGATTCCAAAAAATCCTGCAAAGAGTATGCGTGCTACGCTTGCTTGTCTGTTTACTTGTGTGTGTATAGCACATGTGTTGTAGATTCCTTTTAAAAGTGAGAAAAGAAATCCAATAAAGTTAAACATTGCGTATAAAATAGTCAATTTTTCTAAGATGTAGTAGGGCCATCCTAGAAAATCGAGGATCTCATTTTTGAGTGTAACAAAGCTAAAAATGTTAATTGGTGATATATCTTGGGGACGGTATTTTTCACCGTTTAGATATATATAATCTTTAATGTCTTTAAAATATCCGCTATAGTCTTGCGTGTAGATATCGGCAAATCCTGCGGTTTCTGCAAGTTTGCGTAAATTTTGATCTATTGATTGTCTTTGTATAGTGTCCATTTGTGTTAATAATTCTTGGAATTGTTGTGTTCTAATGTGATGTTGAATATCTGATTTTGAATAGATTCCTATTGATTGTAAGTCTATATTTGGGTTTCGAGCAATAGCGCGAATGCTTTCTGGTGAAAATTTTTTGAGTGATTGCATTAATGTGGGATATGGAGTGAGAAGATAATATTTATTTTCATCAGGGTTTAGTTGTACTACATTGTGGCTGTTTTCTGATCCACATGGGACTGCGGTATCCCAGAAATAGGTTCTTCGTGAAAGTGTATCCACGAAATGTACTTTATTCTTATAAAAGATAGGGATTCTTTTATAACATCGTTTATCTTCAAAAACGTATAGTGGTGATACTTTTTTAGTACAAGTATAAAACCATAAGATGTTTCCTTCATAGTCTAAAAAATTTGATCTATTTCCAGATAATAAGTATCCTGCATAGGGTATTTTTAATACTGCTAGTGCAAGTGATTGTAATATTTGTGTTCGTTCTAATTCGCATAGTTGGTGTAGTGTTTCTAATTCGGAGAGTGACATTTCTTGAAAAATTCGGCTAATTGTATAATCTAGTTTCATATCTAAATGAATATCATAGTGGATATTACCGAAATATGTAGTATTCATTAGTGATAATTCTTGTAAGCGTGTGCTTCTGGTGTCATGGGGTTTTAGATGTCCACCAGGTTGTCCGTTGCTTTTTTCAAAATTAACTGGTATATAGGATGTTCCTTCGTTTGGAGGATGACCTGTGGCATATGGGTCAAGTTTTATTTTTCCAGTGGTCATGTCGAATCTTTTTTCGTATTCAACTAATATTTCAGAGTATTGTGTTCTGTGAAGTGGATTCCTGTATTTACATGCAAGTTCTGTTTCTTGATATATTTGAAAACGTGTCAATTTATTTTCTATATTGTGTATGTTTCTAAAATTAGTACTTTGTTTTCGTGATGGATGTACTTGTTCATATGGAATTGATTGTATAAAGTATTTTTCGTGAAATTTTATCATACGAGCGTGTATTCTTGCTACTTGAAATGTTGTACATGTATCTTCGGGGAACCAAACAATTGTTGCTTGTGTTCTCGTTGTAGGGTCGCAATAACCTTGATCATTTTTACAAGGTAATCGGATTCCTTGATAGATCATTGTATTATCTGATAAATCTCGTGTTAGTTGTATTTTTTCGAGTTGTATTTTCCAATCGAAAAACATTATTTCTTGGTATCCTTTATTTTTTGTGTCTGCTTTGCAGTTTGATGGGTTATTTATACCAATGTGTGGTATCCAATGTTTATCGTGTAGGTCATAGGTTAATCGTCCGTGTGCGCCGTTATATGGGTATTTTTCGTCTAGTTTTATATGTCCTTGGTGTCTTTCAAGTTGTGATTGATGTACAGAGTCTGAAAAAACTTGAAAGTTAACTAACTTTCTTTCGGAGTTTTTATTTTGTGTGATGTTTAGTCTAAGTTATTCATTTTTACAATCGTCGGGATTGAGATGTAAAAGACGTTCTATATTACTCTGATAGAATGATTCATGGTCAAGTCGGTTTTTGTTTCCGTTCGAGACTTGTGAACAATGTACTTTCTTTTCGGAAAATGTTGCTGTGAATTTATAACCTGTAACTGTTGTTGCTCGGGCTTTTGAATAGAGTGTTGCTATTACATTTGTGGTTTCTATAGCTTGTGGTTCTGTTTTACATTGTGATACTTGATTTATTGCATATTTGTGTAGTGTTTTTTGTTCATTTTCTTCACAATCGTAATGTGTTACTAATAAATCTTGTGGTCCTGTACGAGGGGAAGGGTTTATGTTTTGATTTGAGATTACTAGAAAAAGGAGTTGGAGAAAAATTAATAATTTTAGAATATTCATGTGTATGATAATCCTGAGTATGGATTATAAAATGTAATGTAGCCAATTGTGTTTTTGGTATATCTGTCGTATTTGTATATTACTTCAGTAGTTATAAACGGTGGTGGTAGTGATTGAGCTGTTATGTTAGGTGGGTTTAATGGGTAGGGATGTTGGGTAATATTGTTTAACTTAACTGTGATTTCAAACTTTAATTGTAAACTGTTTTGTTGGAGTATTTGAATATTGTGATCACGGATATCGTTGTGAATATCTTGGCGATATTGTAATCTATTAAGTGCCCAGTTATGAAGGCGGTTACTTTCTTGATGTTGTCCAAATAATGGTGGAGGTGCTGTAAATGTATTCCAATCTAATCTTAAAGGAATATTTATTGATGATTGTTCTCGATATCTGGCGTCGAGATTATTTGGAAAATTTAAGTTAAAAGGTGGTGGTGAAATCTGGCTTATTGATGGTGTTGATGGTAGTGATAATGTTTCTGGTAGTGATGAGGATGTTGTTGTATCCGTAGAAATATCTATTGGATTATTGACTAAATTTAATTCACCTTGTGTAAATGAATGTGTTGTCCAATATGGTAGTCGTGATGCCTGGTTTGGGGGGTTAAAGGGATTTTCACGTATTTGTTCAGATGTTGGTGTTGAACCTAAGTAATCTGATGGTAGGCTTGAGGTGCTACGTTGTGAAAGAAGCGTAGGGGTTTCTGGTAATATACCAATGGGGTTTTCTGGAGTGTTTTGTGATGGGGATTGAGGTATATCAAAATGAACTCGGGGAGTTTGAAAATTTCTGTTTCGTCGAGGATGTATAATTTGTCTATTTATTTTGACTGTATTTTGGTTTTGACTAGGATTTCTTATTCTACTTAGTTCTTGTGGTAGTGTTGGGTATAGGTTATATGTTGGTTCGCTTAGAGGTGCTTGTCGTTGAACTGGTTCTAGTGGTTCTGATAAACGAGCATGTCGTTCTTCAAAAGTGTATGGATTGTCTTGAAAAGAAATTCGTGTAGATGTTTGAGGATTTTGAGTAGTTGAAGGTGGTGTTGGGTTATCTTGGGATGATGTCGGTGAAGACTGATTCTGTGACTTGTTGGGTAGCAATTTTTGATGGATTTTTGAATTGTTACTTTAGTGGGAAGGTTTATGTTTATTATAATATTCTTCCAAAAAAATAATTAGAAAAATTGTTGCTAGGGCAAATGTGATGATTGCTTTCTTTATACATTTGCATATTGTCAAAATGAGGGATGATAAAAATGTTATGAAAATTACAAACAATAAAAAAATATCAGTTCTACTGAAAATTGTTCGTATCATTTAGACAAGTTATATGAATCGTACCTGTGGATATAATCAAGGGTTTTGGAAAGTTGGAGAAATAGTTCGAATATAGTGTAGAAAATAAAAAAATGTTACAAAAAATGATTAGGATTATTAGAAAAGATTCAAGTATATCAAAAAGAAATATTATAAAGGTTTCAAGTATTGTAAAAAAATGTTTAAGATTTATGAGTATTTGAGTAACTGATTGAGAGAAGAGCATTTAAGAAATGATCTCTTGGTCGAATATTTTTTGCTGTTTGAGGCGATTTTCAAGTGTGGTCGGATTATTTATTAGTTTTTTGACAAGTGGGTTGAGTTTTGTAAAAAATTGTTGGGGGCAATTTTCATGGTGATCGGGAGGTCGTCTTTTTCTTTATTTTTGTTTGTCAAATGATCCGGGGTATGGTGAGATTTTTATACTTTAGGCTAATTGAAATGTTCATTTTGTTACTTTAGGCTAAGTTAACAAATTTGTTTTGGGGGTATTCGTGGTCTGAGTTGGGGAAATATTGTTGATCTTTGGGTTATTAGATAAGGGAGGGGTACGGTATTATGGTGATATTTATTTTAGTTGTCAAGTTGGAGTGGTTTGCTTATTTTTGACCTGGAGGTCGTAAAGTTATAGTTATAGATTTGCCTGGAGTTCTATATGATTCGTCTAATTGGTCTTAGTTTGAGTTAGAGAAAGTGACGGATTGGATGAATCCTATTGGTCTATTTTGAACTAGAATTATTGCGTACTTGTCAGCATGTTATTTTGAAAAATGTAAATGGAAAATGTTTCGGAGGTTTCAAGATTGTGAAGTATAATGTTAAAATTACTTTTGAAATTCCACTTTCTTTAAAATTTTAGATTGGGGGATGAATATTTTATAGTTTTTACGTGGTTGATTTCGGAGTCTTGTTGTTTTTCTATTTTCTGATTTGTCGATTTGTTCTTGGGGTATTATTTGTTCGGTCATTTTTTTATTTTTTCTTTGTTTTGGGGATTCTTTATGGTTTTGTGTATTGTTTTTGGTGGCGGTTGGTTTTGTGTTTTGATTTTCGGTGGGGTTATCATTTTGTTCTGTGTTTTTCAGATGTGGTTCATTTTGAATGATTTTTAATCCTGTGAAAGAATATAATTGAGTTAATTCGCGGAGTGCGTATTCTTTTGGGTAATAAGGTAATAGGTTGTTTCGATGTTGAACGATTTCTTTTTTGTTTGAGTCGGTAATTTTATATGTGACATCAGTGGGTCTTGCAATTATTTGGTATGGTCCTTTTCGAAGGGGTTGTAATTTTTTAGAAATTCCTTTTTGAGTACTAAAATTAGGTATTAAAACAAATGTTCCAATTTTTAATTCGGAGGCTGGTGTAAAACGTGAATTGATTTGTTCATTAATGTTTTGTCTTTGTAATAACTTTTTTGTTATTTTTTGATAAATTTCATTGTGTTTTTTATCTCTATTTAGAATCCATTCGGTGTGTGTACCGGAGGCTAGTTTAAGAATTTGTGGGTGATGAAAATGATCTTCATCGTGTGTATGTAATGGTAGGTTATAACAAATTGAGTCTTTATTTGGTTGACAATAACCTTGTGCGTTTTTATGAGAGTTTGCTGTAAACATTATTGGTTTGCGTGGTTTTTGGTTAAAAACCATTTCATATGGTGACATTCCTAAAGTTGTCGTGATTTGTGAATTATATGCTAAGGGAAATAGTTTTACATCTGCTGACCATTCGGTATATCTTGTATCATTTCCGTTGATGATACATCTAAGATATTCTTGTAATGAACGGTTCATACCTTCGACTAAGCCGTTTGTCCAAGGTGCATGAGATGTACGTGGTTTGTGTTTAATGTTATATAAATGACATAGTGTGATAATTTCATTATTTATGAATTCTGTACCGTTGTCTGTAACTAAAATTTCTGGTAGTCCGAATTTTGCTATCCAGTGTTCATAGAGTGTTGTGTAAGCGTAATAAGCGTTACAATGTGGTACTGGGTTAATTGCTACATAATGTGTAAATGCGTCAACAATTACCATAATGTAGGAGTTTCCTTCGGATGAGGGTGAAATTGGTCCTTTGGTATCAAATGAGATACGATGATTAAAGTACAAACTTTGTCCTTTAAAATCTTGTTTTTGTGCTATTTGTTTTTGATTTGGGTAAGGTTTATTTAGTTGACATACTATACAATCATTGCATAGTATTTTTATCCAAATTGGTGCATTTGGGAAGTAAAAATTTTGTATAAAATTTGAATATGTTTTTTCTGATCCAGAGTGTCCTTTAATATTTTGTGTATGTGAAATATTAAAAGCTATAAGAATCATACTTAAAGGGAGACAGGGAACTGTAGATTCATTCAGGTTATACTCTAAAAGGTCTGTATTTTCGTTAATTGTTGTGTTGTTAAATTTGCGAAAGTATCGGAGGAGTGTTTTGTTTCCTAGAATGGTTGAATCTGCCTTGACAGGTTTAGTTTTATATTTGTGCCATGATTTTAGTTGTCTAATTATCGGGTCAAGATTTTGATATTGTTTCAGTGTTGAAATTGTAATCGTATCTGTTGGAGGGAGAAAAATGTTTCCAATTTCGAATTTAGATAAGGGTATTGTATCAAGTGGGTCGTGAAGGTCAAAAACTTGATTTATTGTGTATTTTGAATCATTTGTTTGTGGTCCTGATAAATTTATTTTATCAGTTAAATCTTCTTTTTCAATTAGTGGAAAATGGTCTTTCTTAGGCGGGTGTTGTTTTGTTCGTTTTTGTTGGGTGTTATTTTTTATCCATTGAGAATATGGGATTGGTTTGAAAGTTGATGTTCCAAGTAGATCAACTTCATAATGATTATTTTGACAATCTAAATAAAGTGGGAAATGTTGTAAACTATTTATTTGTGATTGTTCAATATCAGTTTTTACTGCATATTTGCATTCCAATCGGGGTGATGTTTCGTTTTCTGCAAGGTAGAATTTTATGTTTTTGGGTATTTCAACTGTTGTTTTTCGTGTAAGTAATTCAGGTGGTGTATTTCGACTTAAGGTGTCTGGTAATGCAAGATTTTTTCCTGCAGTCCAAACTATATGTAAGTTTGGAAATTTCATTAGAATTAGTTGAAATCTGTAAACTCGGTGGTTTGGGTTAGATTTTTGTGTAAAGAGAAAGATGATTGGTTTATGGTCTGTGAATAAAACTGTGGGGTGTTTTGATCCAAGTATCAGAAATTCATATTCTGTCAGTGTATATATTATGGCTGTACATTCTCTCATTAGAGTTGAGAGTCGTAGCTCTGCTTGAGTGAATAATCGAGAATTTGCTGATATGAGGTTCATTTTATTTGTACCATTATGTGATTGTAATAGTGCTGCACCGATGCCAAAGTTCGAAGCATCGCACATTGCATAAAATGGTTGATTTGAATCTGGAATTGTGTTTGAAATTTGTTCAGTTAAAAGTTTCTTTATTTCTTCAAATCGTGTTTGATGTTCTGTGTTCCATTCAAAATTATTTTGTTGTCTAAGGATGTTATAAAATGGTCGTAGATATAATTGCATTTTATAAACATATTTACTTAAAAAGTTTAACATTCCAAGAAATTCTTGGATTTTCTTTTTATTTGTTGGTGGTTGAAGTTTTTGAATAGCGTCAATGCGTGATTTCAATGGAGTGATTGTTTTTCTTTCTATATTATGTCCTAAGAATTTAACTCTTGTCAAAAAGAAGTGTGATTTATCGGGGGCGGCCTTCAGATTTTCGTTCTGAAGTATTTGGTGATATTTTTCTAAAACATTGAACATCTCGTCTTTTGTTTGTGATTGCATAAAAACATCGTCTAAATAGGTGATTGCGTTTTTCTTGAGTATTAGTGGTCTAAAAATTTTGCTCATAAAAGCTGAAAATGCTGCTGGTCCTATGGATATTCCATAGAATAAGCGGTTGAATTCATATTGTTGGTTTCCGATAACAAATTGTGTTAAACGTCGTGATTGTTCATCTAGTGGCATTTGATTGTATGCACTATTCATATCGGCGGTTGTAAAGTATTTGCCGTTTATTTTTGTTAAAATAACTTGTATTGGTTCAATGGGCCAATTACATTTTGATTCATCTATAAGTGAATTGAGGTATCTAGCATCGAGAACGATTTTTAATGATTCTCCTTTAGCTAGAATGATAACGGGGTTGATAAATGTGTTCCCTTTTGGTTGTTCTTCTTTATTAACTGGTGATATAATGTTGTATTCTTCTAAAATATCGAGTAATCTGTTCACTTTATCATGTAAGTGAATTGGTACTTTACTTGCTCTCTGTTTTTTGAAAACTGCGTCTGGTTTTAACGGGAGATGTAGTGATGAACTGATTTTTCCAACATCGAATTTTGATGTTGCATAGACTGATGAATATTTAATTAGCTGTTTGGCTAACTTTTCGAATTTGTCTTGTGTTATTTGTGAATGTTGGAAATTAAACATTGTTAAAAATTTCTGTTGGTCCTCTGTGTAGTTACTTATGTTGAATGTAGGTTTGAAATATGGAGTTTTTGTGAAATAATCCGTATTTCTGTTTTCGTTACTTATTATATTATTTATAGATAATTCTTCATTAAGAATTGTAGATTGGCAAATATCTAGTAATTGGAGTATATTATTTACGCGATAAGCTTTTTCGTGTATTGGTGATATTGTAGCGTTGGTTTCACAATATCCTAAAAGTCCTAAAGGTAATGTTACTTGGTAAGGTGTGTTGTTATAGACATGTAAGGAAATGATATCTGAATTCGAATTTTTCAAATATTTTATGGATGAGATTGTGATTTTGAAAAATTTGTGAATAGGTTTGAATTCATAATCTGACATATAAAATTTTTGTTTGTTTTGTTCTTTATCATATTGGTGAACTTGTTTGATTGAAAAATTATAGATATTTCCTGATAGTGGTTTTAGGTGTTTTCTTTGTTGGTTAAATATCGGGTAGAATTTTGAAAAGAATGGTGGTTGTTTATTTAATCTTTGAAAAAATGTTAAGGATGTTTCTTTTGTTTTTGTATATTTATCTTTGATTAATATTTTACTATTTAGTATGTTAATTGTTGGTATATACTTCGAAATAAATGGTATTCCAATGATATTATATTTAATATCAGTGATATGGAATATTTGTTTAAATGGCTTATTTAAAATTTTGCTTTGCTCCATTGTTCTGGTGGGGAGGAGAAATAATTGGATTTTTCCGTAGTTTATCAATGTTGATCCTTGTGCTGTTGCTAACTTACTGGAGGTTTCAAGAGGTGTTAGCTTTGGGTGTAAAGTTTTTATTTCATTCCATGTGGGGATGTTTATTATGTTTGATTCTGCTCCTGAATCAATTAAAAAATCTATTTCAAGGTCTGGTGGTTGAAATTCTTTATTTCTTGGGCTTTCTAAGAGAAATGGTATTGTCCAAATTTTTTCTTTGGGTTGTTCTTTTTGTATATTTTGATAAATGTGGTTTGTATTCAAGCATTTTGTTTTGATATTTTTATTGGTTTGATTTGTAGTGTTAATCTCATTTGTTTCTTGCGTCGTTGGTGTGGAATTTATGGGTGTAGTGTAATAATTTTGAAGAAATTCTGATTGATTTTCATATATGTGTGATGAAAAAGGTTGTTCATATATGACAGATTCATAGTCATTTTCGACTTTTATCATATTGATAGAAAGAGTGTTTTCAGTATCACTTTCTGAATCTGATGATGTACAGTTTATTTGATTGAGTTGTAACGTATCAGTTACTGTGTCATCAATACCTGGAGGGTCTGATGTTGTTTCTGGATTAGATTGTACTTGATTAATATGTCTTTGATGTTTAGGTGTACTACTTCTGTGGCGATTATTAGAATTATTATAGTTATTATTATTCCGGTGTGGTGATTGGGAATAATTTCTATAACGATTATTATAACTTGAGTGTCGATTTTGTGAATTATTTCGCGATCTATTTTGATAATTGTTGTTTGGTCTGTTATAGTTCGATCTATTATATGAGTTATTCCTTGATCGATTGTTCGGGTAATTCTGGTTTCGGTTGTTTGAATAACTTCTATTTCGATTATAGGAGTAGTTTCTATTCCTATCGTATGATGAATTTCGTGATTGGTTGTTTGGATAGTAGTTATTTCTTGATTGGGAATTAGATCTAGAAACAAATCGTTGTGTATTTGAATGTGATCTGGAGTAGTTATTTCGACTATTTGGTCTATTGTAGTGATTTTGTGATGAATTATGCGTGTTTCTTCGTTCTGGTGATCTTCCTCTATAACTTGAGTTATATGGTGATTGATTTCTTGTATAATTTGTATTGATCGGGAGTGGTTTTCCTGAACTGTTGTTGCTGTAGACTGTTTTGTTCGGTAGGTTTTGATCTTTTTTCATGTATTGATGGAATGATTTATTTGGTTCTTTATATTTTTGAGGTTTATTTTGATTGTCTTGCTGTTTTTGTCTACATTCGGAAATACTATGTCCGTATCGTCGGCAATAATTACACCATTTTTTGAAAGATGGTTTGCCTTTAAAGTTTGGGTTCTTTTCGTAAATATTGAGTATTTCAGTGATTTTTTCAACGAGGTCTGTCTCTGATTCCTGTATATTATTAATATTAGTGGGAGTCGTTTCAATTCTGTTAACGTATTGTAATTTCAGATTTTCCGTTTCTTCTAGTTTCATCGTGATTTCTGCTTGTTCTAATTTGTCTACTAGTTTTCGAAAATCTAAATCGGGTTCTCGAATTGAAGAAGGATGGGATGCTCTCTTTTTTATTGCTATTTTCCTTAATTGTGGTGTTAAGGTCATCATTAAGATTTCTGTCATCTTTGTGTTTTTATAGTCGTGTGTATTTAATGAATATGCTTTTCGAACTAGTGTTTCGATTCGTACTGCTATTTGCTTGATGGTTTCGTTTGGTAATCTGCGAATTTCATTACATAAAACTCTTTGTTGTTGTTTGTTTCTTTCGGAGTCAAACATTTTTGAAAATTCCTGTGTAAACCTTTTCCAGTTTGATTTTATTTCTAGAGGTAGTACTGAAAACCATTTTTGGGCTGCGCCATCTAAGGTTGTTTGTATTAACGCTGTGCGTCGATGTATCCAGTTTTGATGTAGTGGCGTATTAATTGGTTCAGGTCCAATATTTAAAATCAGGTTTGCTGTTACTGCATTTAAATAATCTTCTACAGAGTATTCAGGGTCTGTTCCTGTGAAAACCATTAAAGGTTTGTTTGATGTTATTGATGATCCACCCATAAGGTATGGATTCATTGTCATTTGTAATGATTCTGCTGCATTTGGCATTTGAGAAAAATTTGAAAGTTGGTTTCTTGTTATTTCATGTTGTTGGAGATAATATGGGAGTGGTATTTCATTTTGCATTTGTGATGGTTGATACGAGTGTGCAGTCATTGGATTTTGTTGTTGAATTGGTTGAAAAGATTGTGTATTAATTAGATTTTGTTGTTGAATTGGTTGTTGATGTTGTGCATCTATTGGTTGTGGAGAAAAATTTCTATGATTTGTACGTGTTCTCTGTATTCCTTGTCTACGATATTCTTGAGTATTTGGTGCAAATATATCTGGTTGTAAGAAATCATCATCTGAGGATAAATAATCCATTTGATAAGATGTCTGTTTTTTATTTTTATTTTGTTGAAAAAATGGGTAATTTTCACTGTGATCCTGTGGAGGATTTGTTTGGAAATTTATTGAATTAGGTTGGGTCATTGGGTTATCCCAATTTCGAGATCTTGTATATTGGTTAAAATTTCTTTGTGGTTGATTATATGTTTTTGATGGATGTGTATAATTATAATTATGGTCTGTAAAGTTGTTTCTAGTGAATGTTTTGCGTGTTTTTGATGGTATTGTCATGGGTCTGTATGTTTGGTAATCCATATGTGAATATTTAGGGGCAACCGAAGGTTTAACGGTTGATTGTAAGGTTACCTGTGTTTGTGAAGGATTTGTATTTCTTGTTGTTGTTAAATTTGGGCGTATTGGTGAAATACTTTGTTGTGTAGTTGTTGTGTGTACAATTTCTTCATTTATGAAGTGTGATGGTGTCTGGATATCTTGTTGAGTAAGATTCCTAGTTCCATTGAGGTTTTCGTTGTGTATGACTGTCGAGTTTAAACTATTATTTTGTGTATCGGGTAAAAATGTATTATAGTTTAATGGTGTTGCATCAATTGTTAATGGTATTACTCTTACATAATCTCTGATGTAAGATATTGTACCTATTGCTTGACTTGAGATTGATTGTGGAAAGCTTATAAATGCGGGATGAGACCATTCGGGGTCCCAAACATAATCTGATTGTTCTGTGATAGCGGTATCATCGTTCGAATTTTGGGGTCGAAAATTTTTTCTTGCTTGTGCAATTAAATCAATATTGTGTGTGAAATAATCTATTATGAACCATGCTAAAATTTTTTGTAGATCGTGTTTGGTATGTTGTGAAACGTCATCTTTCGTGAAATTTTCTTTAATGATGTTTAAATAACTAGAGAGTAGTGTAATTTCATGTCGTACTTTCAAATGTTTAGATGTTTCTTTTGGTGAGACATTTGTTATTGGGATTTCGTTTTCTAATATCGAAATATAACTATATATTATTGCGAAAACTTCATTGGTGAATATGGAGTTTGCTCTTTGTGAGTTATGGTATTGGATGCTTTTTATATATTCTGAAAAAACTTTTGAAAATTCTAAATCAAGATCGTCTGTTTGAATTGTATATTTTCTATTATTATGGTTTGGTGAGGTGAATTCTATGGAGTAGATTCCATACTGTTGTGTTATGTTGCATATATCTTTTAAGTAGTGGTCTATGATTTGTCTTTTGATTTTTACATCTGGGAACTCTGTTTTACATGGACTGATTCCGGGTTCAAATAAATTTAATAGTAAATTTTTGCAAAATATATGCTGTCCTCTATCAGTGGTTGCATCTATTATAAAAGGAAAGATTTCATCATCATCTGGGCTTTCTTCACCTGGGGTGTGCGTTGAGCTCATTTTTTCGTTCGATGACTGTTAATATGTAATTATTAATGTGTCGAATTGGTTGATTCCAATTGTATAAATGTACTGGTTTGTGTTTATACTGCTTTTTTATTCTTCTTTTTCCTCTTTTTGATGAATTTGAAGTTGTTTCTGAGTCAGAGAAATATAATTGATCGTGAATTGGGCAATTTTTATCTATTGATTCTTTTAGTTTATAAAGTTCGTCTAAACTGTTGGTTTCTGATTCTGAAAATGCGTTTCGATTTTTTGAAAATCTTTTTCGTGTTATTTGTCTTTGTTTCGTTATTATTTTTCTTTTTAGTGTTTGTCGTTTTGTTCGAATGTATCCAACTGTTTGCGTATGAGGTGTGATTACAAGGTCGTATTTTTTGTTATCTATTTCACAATTGTGTAAAACGATTGTTTGTTTATTTCCTAGGTTTTTAAATGACATAAGGTTTAGGATGACGGATGCAAAAGGTTGTTAAATGATTTCTATTTTCCTAAACTGTTAGTTCTTACGATTTTTTGGTTAGCTTAACCTGGGTCTATTTGTTCAGGGTTGGAGAGAAAAGTATATCGATTCCGAAGAATGATTTTTTACTTTCTCGTGGCTAGTATAAGTTAAGGTGTTAACTTACTTAATCTTACTTAGGGGTAGTGATTGTGTTCAAGGGTTGGAGAATAGTAAATCGATCCACAAGGTTCAGGTATAATTAGAACGCGAGTAGTTCGTTAGATACTATTTTAAACTTACTAAGTCTAAGATTTATCCTGGGTCTGGTAAGAGGGGGGGTCAAGTGAAGGATGAATAACCGAAGTTCTTCACTGTTTATCCTAATTTGAATGATTAGTTTTGTTTAAAAATTTCTATTAGTCTTAGGTCTTTAGAAAGGGCTGGGTAGTGAATCGACGTTTGAGGTCGTTAGACACTAATTAAGTGGGTGGGGGAGAACAAAGTTGTTCTGTTTGATCCAAGGATAAGCCTTGATGATCAAATTTGAAATTAATTAAGTAGAAAATGATTTAAGATCCAAGGATAAGCCTTGATGATCTGGTTTTAAAATTAAGTGAATTTAAGTTTTAATAAAATTTTAAATGTGTGTAAAGGAAAGATTTAGTGTTTTGATGATATTAGTGGGTTTATGATTGCTGTTATGTTTTAGGTGATGGAGCTGGAACAACAGGATGATTTATGATTACTAACCATTTATTGTCATGCTACTAATTTTTATTTTTTATTTTTCAATAAATATTTTTCAAACATGTTTTGTATATTACTGCAGAGTTTTAGGAAAACGATCTTAGATCTTTTTATCAATCGTTATTGTATATTAATAATTTTGTTTAGCGCCTGAAATGATTTTGAAGATTAACTTCAAGGTTTTATGTTTGCAAATGAAAATCTAAATTCATTGCCAGTAGTATTCTAAATATAAAAGTTTGTTCTGGTTTTTGCCTAACTATCATATAGCTATATGGCAAGTTTCTACTTTGTCGTATGTCGTCTCTGGTTCGAGGTCTTCTTCCAATTCCGGGTAGTTCTGTTATGGTTCGGAATATTGGCTCTGATCTATTGAGTCGTAGAGACATTTCGATTAAATTATTGTCGTATAACATTTTGTAAATGTTTTTGTCTAATTTCTAATCTATTTTGGTTAATTCTAAGCTATTAAGGTCTTGTTCGAGACTTATGGTCGCACCAGATGAGTTAGGACTGGAGTGTATAACTCATAGAGTAATTTCGGATAGGGTACACCGTCTGCTCGTCACGCTATCTTATTTTCGGCCGGATAGATTCGTGCAACTTCTTAGTCTAATACCGATCCTAATCTTACTCTTATACTATCTAGTCTCAGGTTGTTTAACTAGTCTCTGCTAGGCTCAATAGATCTAGGGTATACTGGTTTATTGCGGCTGCTGAAGTGCTCGGGAGAGTCCAACTAATTTCTAAGTTAAATTCAAATCTCTCTGGTGCTGAAATTACAAGTAACTTCAGCACTTACAAATAAGTGGGTTGTTAGTTAGATGGATCATGATTGGTTAATATTAAATACTTTACATTGTTAAAATATCTAATTTATCCAATCATAAAATGTAGTTTAGATCAGGTTCCACAAACAAGCATGAGAATCGTTCAAAAAGATGGAAGCTGTAGAAAATTTGAAGCGAAATATAAGGTCCAATAAATCTAAACAACGGGCAATATATGGGACTAGTTGAACGCTCTGTAAATACGGTCGAAGATCAAATGAAAGAAGATGAAAAGATGTCAATGAAGTTTAAGAGGGTGTCATTGGAAGCTTATATAGAGCAGAACAGAATCGAATAAACACGACCGAACAAAAAGTGTACAAATTGGGTTTAAGTTTATTAACCTAAAATTATTATCCTAAAAAAGGGAAAAAAGGAATTTTAATCAAAAATGAAAGCCAGAGCCCACTCACAATTTTACGTCAACCTGGCAGGGCAAAACAGATATTAATACTCGGTGACATGACAAAGTATCCCATACGAAAGTATCCCATATTAGAATATCCCATAGAGGATAGAAAATTAATTTATGATAGAGATTACCAAAGATTGGTGCATATATCTATATCGCAATTAAAAAGATATTTAATACAACTGCCTCAATTATTTCGAGACGCCATATAGAGATGGTGCTAATGGTAAAAGACTCTTTTCTACGCATTAAATATTATTTTTCAACCTGTTAATGGAGTCATAATTGAGAAAATTTTGATAATGAAACACAACGCAAAGACACAATTGTCATGAAACCTGATACTCATATTCTAAGTCATTTGAATAGTAAATTGATGAAAATGATAATTTTTCCCACTGGAAGGGGAATGTGGTACTGCTACGGTAAAATCCAATCAGGAATGCTATATTTCATTAATTAATATCATGTAATGCCAGTAAAGATCAAAAGGTCAGCAACTGAACATGGCAAACGACAACAATTTGAAATCAGTGTGCGGTGATTTTGACTCTAGAATTATCTTGCATGTTCTTAAAAAATTCCATTACGCATTTATGCGAGCTTTGTCATACGACAGAACAAACTTTTAATCAGATCATAAAATATCAGACTCGTCCAGTTTCGAAGAAATTATTTTGAAATCAGTGTTTTTGCATAATTCAAGTCTAGCACGGCTTACAAAGGACTGCATTCGTAGAATTTTGTGATAATCTATTCAAGTGTGGTACATCGATGTTGGTGACTTTTTTTGCACTTTTTGACAATTTTTTTTCTATTCTTACAGGTCAGTCAATTTGCTTTTCCGAGTTTTTGCAAACGCTCTAAAACTCGTTCTGTGCCAAAATTTACTTTATGTCATTTTAGGCCGATCTTTGGCCAAAAGTTGGCCAAAAATGACGTTGTACGTCGATTAGATTCTGACCAAAAAGTTGCGATTTTTTTAAATAATGCCACCGAAAGCTCTCTAAGAACAAAAATAGGATTGATCAATAACGCATGTAAAAAAAATTCAAAGGAGGATGGGTATTTCCGTGCTCCCGGGGTCGTCATTTCAAATGAGATGTCACCAGCATTGAACTTTCATGGATAGTAGTTGGATTATATTGTTTTTTTTTATTTCACCTCGCTAAAATTCGAAAACACAATCGATTACGGTTGAATGGAAATAGATTTTTTGTTAATAGTTTTTGGAAGAAAGAAATCCACTCTGAATGTATTCTAATCGATTACTTTCAACTTGTTTCGAAAAAATTTGCATCATGAAAAACTTTCATTTGTTCATAATAATTTTTAAACTTTTTATGATGCATAATTTTTTATTCAGTTTTATTTGCTAACTTCACGATATGACCCACACCAGCCCCTTACCCCACGTTTACACCTGCCCCCATCCTTCCCTATTCCAGTGGGTGGTGGGGGTGGGGTGTTTGGTTTTGGTGATGGTGGGACAAACACGCGGGGGGTGGTGAAACCGCGATGTAGGAGAAGAAGGGGGTAAATGTGAGCTTGGGACGTGGGGGTTCTAGTGAGGAGAGGGCGTATTGGGAGGACTTGGTGTGGGTGCGTAGCGAAGGGTTCTGGAGCGTAGCAGGTAGTGTGTTATAGGGGCGTTGTGGGGGGTGGGGGGTGTCGGCGGGACATGAGGTAACGTAGCGTGGGACATGGGGGGTAGTGCTCAGTGATCATGGGGATACCCGTGTTCGCTCGAGTTTTGCGGTCAACAAAATCCATTGTATTCATTTTTAATCCATGAAACTTTGACAGATATGATTAACAGATATGATTTTGTTTAAACTTTTTTAGAAGCGACCAATTCGAATATCCCCGCGCGAAGAAGAAGTTCTGCGACTCAGAGGTGAAGTGAAGAAACTGACAGCCAACAATAAAGACATGGACTGCCAAATAGACTTCCTGAAGAGGAAACTGAGCGTGAAAAGAGAAAGTTGCGCGACTCAAACCTGCCTCGCTGAGGAGACACAAGGTTGCTCTGGTGAGGATGTTGCCAGTTCAAACCCGACTGGCGATTGGAACCTACTCGAAGAAGTGGCTCAACTTCGCAACTGCAGAGACTGTCTGCTGAAGAAAGTGGAGGTGTTGTCAGTGGCCAGAACCGAACAGTTGTCTGAAATAGCAGAACTGCAGGAAAAGTTGGAACAGAGTCAACGTGCACTTAGGAGCATGCAGTCACATAGCCGAACGGCAGTTGGCAGATTGCGGGGCGACCAGTTTCACATGTACGAGAAACGCCCAACAATTTCCAGCAATGATTCTGCCCAAGCTAATTCTGCTACAGGGTCTGACAAACACACAACTGACATAAACACAAACGCGGAAATCGAAAGACTGACTTTAAAATTGAGCGAAACTAAAAATACAAATGCTCAGTTGACCAAAAAGTTGGAGTCTGAAAAAGAAAAAAATTCAGCGCATGAACGACACGTGAAACGACTAAAGGGGGAACTGGAAGCAACATGGAAGTCCTTGAAACATTTGAAGGAAGAGTCTAGTTCAAGTGAGCAAAACCTGAAGCATCTGCAAAGTGAGGCGAATCGTAGAGTGCTGGCTGGCCAGAGATCTGGTCTGGCTGATTTCGGACCACATCATAACAGTTCAGCTGACCAGTGTTTGACTGGGATTAGTAAAAACAACTCCACTTGCAACGACATAGCTCACAAGCAACTGGCTGCTAATTTAGTGGCGTCGGAACAGTCCTTGTACATTTTGCAGCACAGTTACCAAGAGGAGCTGAAAGTGTCCAAGTCTAAAATCAAGAAGCTGGAGGAAGACTCAACTGTGTTGGGGCAAGTCTACGAGAAGGTCAAAGGTGACTATCACAAGTTGGAAAGTGAGAGGACGAGCAGAGGAACAAAGGGGTACGTATACATTAGCATCTGTGTCAATTGGCACGTTGAAGCGCTGTTAATTTTTCATTGATAAACGTTTTTCATCGTATAGATATCTGCCGAAAGTTAGTTTCTAACTTCAAGCATGCAATATGCCATGTGAGATATTAGCTGACAGTAAGGTTAGACTTAAAAATACAGGGACAATGAACTTTTAAGAGACCAATATCGTCACCCATAGCACAGTCATTTTCGAAAGTTACTGAGCATCTCTTAGATCCATGAATCAAAAAGGACATTCACCTGTGGAAAGTAAAGCTCACTTTTCGACTCATGTGTTGATTGTGTTTCATAGGCCAACACACGAGGGCGAGGCTGCCTCTGACTCGCAACAGCTGAACGAGGCGATGGAAACAATCGAGTCTATGGAAAGAAAGGCTGCGATTGAAAAGCTTCGGATGAAGAAACAAATCAAGCAGATGAATGACAGCCAAGCTAAACTCATCCGCGAAAACGCAAAGTTGGCCAGGAACTTGGAAAAAGTGGACAGCGAACTACAGGAGAAAACAGAGCAAATTGAGAAATTGCAGTTTGAAAGGGAAAGAGTTGGACGACAAAAGAAAGACCTGGAGCACTTTATGGAGAAAAGATTGAAAGACAGCCGAGAGTCGAGTTTCTGCGGCAAACGAGCTAACTTGAGCGATAAAGCAGTTTTGGTAGCTTTGCCTACTTCTTACGAACAAAGTCTGGAGCACCAAATTGTGGATTTGAAGAACAACTTAGAGAGCGAGACAGAGTTTTTCAAGCGGATCGGCCAAGTGTTCCCCAATTTGGGGCTATTCGGAAATGTGGAGATCAAGAAAGTGTTCCGGGAAAAATTGAAAGAGCTGCGGTGCTTGAGAGAACGGGCTAAGGTTTCTGTCAAAATTTTTAATTTTTTTTGCGAGACAGATGGGAAATATCTGAAAATGGGAAATATTTGAGATAATTGTTCTAACCATTTGAAAAATGGAGAGGAGCTTTGTATTTGGGTGTTTTTTCATTTTTTTTTGTTTTCCACAGAAACCAGCTACCACAAATAATCATCTCATCGGAGAGAATTGAGTGATAAATTATTTCAAAAACCTCTCAGTTTGATTCGAACGACAGAAAAAAATTTTTTCAAAAAAAAACTTTTTCGATGTCGAGAAAAACCGGTCTCAAAATTTTGATTATTCGTCTGATTTCGAGTGAGCGAGCAGGCTTGAAATAGTTTGTTTTAATAGATTGAAAGCTTACAATTGTTTAATTTAAGGGGTAAGAATTTAGTTTTAATCGACCAAAAGTAGTTTTTTATTGAGTATTTTAGCGCTTTTTGGAACTAAAAACGTCAAAAGTTCAGAAACTGCAAAAAATGCAAAATTTTTTTTTTGAAAATTTGTTTGATTTTTTGTATTTCTAGTCATTTTTCTACAAAAAAGGTTTGACTTTGCTGAATTTTTTATGATTGTCGATAATGCCCGTGTTCTAGATTTTCGTACAGATCTTTTTATCACACCACGCTGAAAAGAAATCTATTATAATTTTAAACAAACTTTTTGTTGCATTTTACAAGACTGTGGTCGGACATTCCATTCTGTGCTTTTTGCACAGTAACCCGCTATCCTTGTTCTATTTTTTTTTAATTGCAAAAACTCGATTCATAATTTTTCTTATTTTTTTGTGAAGATTACTGCAGTGGTAGTGCTTTTTTTGGAAGGAAATAAGTGAAATAGCAGAAGATTTCTGTTCAGGCACAACTTTGTGGCAACTACTTGTTGATTTATTCGAAATAATCACCTTTTACTTTCATATCATTGGTGCTGATAGTTCCTTAGCATTGTAAAACGCTGGCAGACTGGCTATGTTGGTCTCAGTCACTCTTGAAAAAAGGCTCATAAAGCAAGAGCAAAAAGTAATAGTTCAATGATTTTCAAAGAAAGTGACGGAGTTATTGTGGTTGGGGTAGTTTTTTTTCCGCCAGACAAGTTTAGAATTTTTCTCAAGCACTTTTGAGTAAACTCTGGGATTGCATTTTATTTGAAATTGATAGTAGTCTCGACTTACGACCAGAGCGAGGAATGTGCATGCTTTGTGTTTTTTTTGTTCGGACTAATTTCACAAAAAAATCTTGTTGGCGTAGAATCATGGAATCTTGAAAGCAGGTGAGCTTGCGTTACCAGCATGCTAACAGATTGTTAGCTTGAAACTATTTTTTTTTTCATTCTGCAAATTATTTATGCGTGGCGAATTATTCCGCACTCATATTTGTTTCAAATTGAACTGAGGCCAACTAAATTTTCATTTTGTTTCTGTATGAGACTCAAAATTTAGCAAGTTGCAGCATATTTGATTTATTGACAGTCTAAACTTTAAGATTTATCAAAAACTGTCCAAAAGAAGCTAAGGGGCAATCGGAACCTTCAGGGCTATGTCTTCATTTAAGAGCAGTCTTGTTGTTCCGCTTTCAAAGAAATGCGGAATATTTAATTTTTTGAGTGAATCTTTGTTTCAGTCAAATTTGGAAGATTGAAAAAGTTTATTTTACCAAGAAAACATATACCCCATTGAAAAAATCGGCGCTCTTGAGTTCAAACTAAAAAGATATTTTAGCTTTGAATATTTTAATGTAATTTGGGGGGTTTGAAAAATGATTTTCGGCCATGCTTTGAACTAATGTATGCGAGCTGCGAAATTTTTTTGGTAACGCTGAAAACGTAACGCGAATTTTTTCATGCATGGCAAACTATACGCACTACAGTTTCCAAATTTAAATTGGGCAAGTGTAACCAGCTTATTTTTTTTTTCATTTTTTGCCTGATGTTGACCAAAGTTAATTGTTTTTTAAAATTGTCATTAAAAAATAGTTCGAGAACAATTAGGAGCAGTTGGAACATTCAGGGCTTTGCCCAAACATACGAACAGTCTTTTTATTATAAAGCGCAAGCGGCAATTAAATCATTCCTTTTTGAATTGAGGCTATGACATTATCCACATTCAACAATAATTAATACGATATTAGTCGCAAAACATTCCGTGTCATATCTAACACAACTTATGATGGGATAAAATTAGGAAAATTTTTTTTCTCATTTTAAAACAAATTTATAAGATTTTTTTGTTTAAAAAGCTTTTAATCGACGTTAGAGGGCATTCGTTAGAGGGCATTCTTTCCTCCCATCTCCCCTAAATGGGTCCCTGATGGGTTAGTTGATTGGCTGGTTGGTGAGGGGATTGAGTCCTTGAAGGAAGGAGGGCTCTTACCTCTTATCTCCCCTAAATGGGTCCGTGATGGGTTAGTTGGTTGGCTGGTTGGTGAGGGGATTGAATCCCTGAAGGAAGGAGGGCTCGTCCCTCTCATCTCCCCTAAATGGGTCACTGATGGGTTAGTTGGTTGGCTGGTTGGTGAGGGTATTGAAACTCTGAAGGAAGGAGGGCTCTTCCCTGTCATCTCTGATAAATGGGTCCCTGGTGGGATAGTTGTTTGGCATGTTGGTGAGGGGTTGAATCTCTGAAGGAAGGAGGGCTTGTCCCTCTCATCTCCCCTAAATAGGTCCCTGATGCGTTAGTTGTCTGGCTGGCTGGTGAGAAGACTGATTCGCTGAAGGAAGGAGGGCTCTTCACTCTCAGATCCCCTAATTGGGTCCCTGATGGATTGATTGGTTGTCTGTTTGGTGAAGTATTTAACCCCTGAAAGAAGAAGGGCTCTTCCCATTCATATCTTCTGAAGGGGTCCCTGATAGGTTAGTTGGTTGGCTGGTTGGTGAGTGGTTGAATTCCTGAAGGAAGGAGGGCTCTTCCTTCTCATCTCCCCTAAATAGGTCCCTGATGCGTTAGTTGTCTGGCTGGCTGGTGAGAAGACTGATTCGCTGAACGAATGAGGGCTCTTACCTCTTATTTCCCCTAATTGGGTCACTGATGGGTTAGTCGGTTGGCTGGTTGGTGAGGGGATTGAATCCCTGAAGGAAGGAGGGCTCGTCCCTCTCATCTCCCCTAAATGGGTCACTGATGGGTTAGTTGGTTGGCTGGTTGGTGAGGGTATTGAAACTCTGAAGGAAGGAGGGCTCTTCCCTGTCATCTCTGATAAATGGGTCCCTGGTGGGATAGTTGTTTGGCATGTTGGTGGGGGGTTGAATCTCTGAAGGAAGGAGGGCTTGTCCCTCTCATCTCCCCTAAATAGGTCCCTGATGCGTTAGTTGTCTGGCTGGCTGGTGAGAAGACTGATTCGCTGAAGGAAGGAGGGCTCTTCACTCTCAGATTCCCTAATTGGGTCCCTGATGGATTGATTGGTTGTCTGTTTGGTGAAGTATTTAACCCCTGAAAGAAGAAGGGCTCTTCCCATTCATATCTTCTGAAGGGGTCCCTGATAGGTTTGTTGGTTGGCTGGTTGGTGAGTGGTTGAATTCCTGAAGGAAGGAGGGCTCTTCCTTCTCATCTCCCCTAAATAGGTCCCTGATGCGTTAGTTGTCTGGCTGGCTGGTGAGAAGACTGATTCGCTGAACGAATGAGGGCTCTACCTCTTATTTCCCCTAATTGGGTCACTGATAGGTTAGTCGGTTGGCTGGTTGGTGAGGGGAATGAATTACTGAAGAAAGGAGGGCTCTTCCCTCTCATCTCCTCTAAATGGGTCCCTGATGCGTTATTTGGCTGGCTGGCTGGTGAGAAGACTGATTCGCGGAAGGAAGGAGGGCTGTTCACTCTCAGATCCCCTAATGGGGTCCCTGATGGATTGACTGGTTGTCTGTTTGGTGAAGTATTTAACCCCTGAAAGAAGAAGGGCTCTTCCCATTCATATCTTCTAAAGGGGTCCCTGATAGGTTAGTTGGTTGGCTGGTTGGTGAGTGGTTGAATTCCTGAAGGAAGGAGGGCTCTTCCTTCTCATCTCCCCTAAATAGGTCCCTGATGCGTTAGTTGTCTGGCTGGCTGGTGAGAAGACTGATTCGCTGAACGAATGAGGGCTCTTACCTCTTATTTCCCCTAATTGGTTCCCTGATGGGTTAGTCGGTTGGCTGGTTGGTGAGGGGATTGAATTACTGAAGGAAGGAGGGCTCTTCCCTCTCATCTCCTCTAAATGGGTCCCTGATAGGTTAGTTAGTTGGCCGGTTGTTGAGGGGATTGAATCCCTGACGTAAGGATGGCTCTTCCCTTTCATCTCACCTTAATGGGTCCCTGATGGGTTAGTTGGTTGGCTGGTTGGTGAGGGGAATGAATACCTAAAGGAAGGAGGGCTCTGCCCTCTCATCTCTTCTAAATAGGTCCTTGATGGTTTAGTTGGTTGGCTGGTTGATGAGGGGATTGAACTCCTGGAGGAAGGAGGGCTCTTCCCTTTCATCACTTCTAAATGTGTCCCTGATGGGTTAATTGGTTTGCTGGTTGGTGAGTGTATTGAATCCTTTAAGGAGGGAGGCTTCTTCCCTCTCATCTCCCCTAAATGGGTCCCGGATGTGTTAGCTGGTTGGCTGGTTGGTGAGGGGATTGAATCCCTGAATGAAGGAGGGCTCTTCCCTCTCATCTCGCCTGAATGGGTCCCTGATGGGATAGTTGGTTGGCTGGTTGGTGAAGGATTTAAAGCCTGAAGGAAGGAGGGCTCTTCCATTCATATCCTTTAAATAGGTCCCTGATGGGTTAGTTGGTTGGCTGGTTGGTGAGGGGATTGAATCCCTGAATGAAGGAGGGCTCTTCCCTCTCATCTCGCCTGAATGGGTCCCTGATGGGTTAGTTGGTTGGCTGGTTGGTGAAGGATTTAATGCCTGAAGGAAGGAGGGCTCTTCCACTCATATCCTCTAAATAGGTCCCTGATGGGTTAGTTGATTGGCTGGTTGGTGAAGGTATTGAGTCCTTGAAGAAAGGAGGGCTCTTCCCTCTTATCTCCCATAAATGGGTCCCTGATGGGTTAGTTGGTTGGCTGGTTGTTGAGGGGATTGAATTCCTGAAGGAAGGAGGGCTCTTCCCTCTTATCTTCCCTAATTGGGTCCCTGATGGGTTCGTTGGTTGGCTGGTTGGTGAGGGGATTGAATCCCTGGAGGAAGGAGGGCTCTTCCCTCTCATCTCATCTAAATGGGTCCCTGATATGTTAGTTGGTTGGCTGGTTGGTGAGGGGTTGGATCTCTGAAGGAAGGAGGGCTTGTCTCTCTCAACTCCCCTAAATAGGTCCCTGATGCGTTAATTGGCTGGCTGGCTGGTGAGAAGACTGATTCGCTGAAGGAAGGAGGCCTCTTCCCTCTCATCTCCCCTAAATGGGTCCCGGATGTGTTAGCTGGTTGGCTGGTTGGTGAGGGGATTGAATCCCTGATTGAAGGAGGGCTCTTCCCTCTCATCTCGCCTGAATGGGTCCCTGATGGGATAGTTGGTTGGCTGGTTAGTGAAGGATTTAAAGCCTGAAGGAAGGAGGGCTCTTCCACTCATATCCTTTAAATAGGTCCCTGATGCGTTAGTTGGTTGGCTGGTTGGTGAGGGGATTGAATCCCTGAATGAAGGAGGGCTCTTCCACTCATATCCTCTAAATAGGTCCCTGATGGGTTAGTTGATTGGCTGGTTGGTGAAGGTATTGAGTCCTTGAAGAAAGGAGGGCTCTTCCCTCTTATCTCCCATAAATGGGTCCCTGATGGGTTAGTTGGTTGGCTGGTTGTTGAGGGGATTGAATTCCTGAAGGAAGGAGGGCTCTTCCCTCTTATCTTCCCTAATTGGGTCCCTGATGGGTTCGTTGGTTGGCTGGTTGGTGAGGGGATTGAATCCCTGAAGGAAGGAGGGCTCTTCCCTCTCATCTCATCTAAATGGGTCCCTGATATGTTAGTTGGTTGGCTGGTTGGTGAGGGGTTGGATCTCTGAAGGAAGGAGGGCTTGTCTCTCTCAACTCCCCTAAATAGGTCCCTGATGCGTTAATTGGCTGGCTGGCTGGTGAGAAGACTGATTCGCTGAAGGAAGGAGGCCTCTTCCCTCTCATCTCCCCTAAATGGGTCCCGGATGTGTTAGCTGGTTGGCTGGTTGGTGAGGGGATTGAATCCCTGAATGAAGGAGGGCTCTTCCCTCTCATCTCGCCTGAATGGGTCCCTGATGGGATAGTTGGTTGGCTGGTTGGTGAAGGATTTAAAGCCTGAAGGAAGGAGGGCTCTTCCACTCATATCCTTTAAATAGGTCCCTGATGCGTTAGTTGGTTGGCTGGTTGGTGAGGGGATTGAATCCCTGAATGAAGGAGGGCTCTTCCCTCTCATCTCGCCTGAATGGGTCCCTGATGGGTTAGTTGGTTGGCTGGTTGGTGAAGGATTTAATGCCTGAAGGAAGGAGGGCTCTTCCACTCATATCCTCTAAATAGGTCCCTGATGGGTTAGTTGATTGGCTGGTTGGTGAGGGGTTGGATCTCTGAAGGAAGGAGGGCTTGTCTCTCTCAACTCCCCTAAATAGGTCCCTGATGCGTTAGTTGGTTGGCTGGTTGTTGAGGGGATTGAATTCCTGAAGGAAGGAGGGCTCTTCCCTCTTATCTTCCCTAATTGGGTCCCTGATGGGTTCGTTGGTTGGCTGGTTGGTGAGGGGATTGAATTCCTGAAGGAAGGAGGGCTCTTCCCTCTTATCTTCCCTAATTGGGTCCCTGATGGGTTCGTTGGTTGGCTGGTTGGTGAGGGGATTGAATCCCTGAAGGAAGGAGGGCTCTTCCCTCTCATCTCATCTAAATGGGTCCCTGATATGTTAGTTGGTTGGCTGGTTGGTGAGGGGTTGGATCTCTGAAGGAAGGAGGGCTTGTCTCTCTCAACTCCCCTAAATAGGTCCCTGATGCGTTAATTGGCTGGCTGGCTGGTGAGAAGACTGATTCGCTGAAGGAAGGAGGGCTGTTCACTCTCAGATCCCCTAATGGGGTCCCTGATGGATTGATTGGTTGTCTGTTTGGTGAAGTATTTAACCCCTGAAAGAAGAAGGGCTCTTCCCATTCATATCTTCTGAAGGGGTCCCTGATAGGTTAGTTGGTTGGCTGGTTGGTGAGTGGTTGAGTTCCTGAAGGAAGGAGGGCTCTTCCCTCTTATCTTCCCTAATTGGGTCCCTGATGGGTTCGTTGGTTGGCTGGTTGGTGAGGGGATTGAATCCCTGAAGGAAGGAGGGCTCTTCCCTCTCATCTCATCTAAATAGGTCCCTGATGCGTTAATTGGCTGGCTGGCTGGTGAGAAGACTGATTCGCTGAAGGAAGGAGGGCTGTTCACTCTCAGATCCCCTAATGGGGTCCCTGATGGATTGATTGGTTGTCTGTTTGGTGAAGTATTTAACCCCTGAAAGAAGAAGGGCTCTTCCCATTCATATCTTCTGAAGGGGTCCCTGATAGGTTAGTTGGTTGGCTGGTTGGTGAGTGGTTGAATTCCTGAAGGAAGGAGGGCTCTTCCTTCTCATCTCCCCTAAATAGGTCCCTGATGCGTTAGTTGTCTGGCTGGCTGGTGAGAAGACTGATTCGCTGAACGAATGAGGGCTCTTACCTCTTATTTCCCCTAATTGGGTCACTGATGGGTTAGTCGGTTGGCTGGTTGGTGAGGGGATTGAATTACTGAAGAAAGGAGGGCTCTTCCCTCTCATCTCCTCTAAATGGGTCCCTGATGCGTTATTTGGCTGGCTGGCTGGTGAGAAGACTGATTCGCGGAAGGAAGGAGGGCTGTTCACTCTCAGATCCCCTAATGGGGTCCCTGATGGATTGATTGGTTGTCTGTTTGGTGAAGTATTTAACCCCTGAAAGAAGAAGGGCTCTTCCCATTTATATCTTCTAAAGGGGTCCCTGATAGGTTAGTTGGTTGGCTGGTTGGTGAGTGGTTGAATTCTTGAAGGAAGGAGGGCTCTTCCTTCTCATCTCCCCTAAATAAGTCCCTGATGCGTTAGTTGTCTGGCTGGCTGGTGAGAAGACTGATTCGCTGAACGAATGAGGGCTCTTACCTCTTATTTCCCCTAATTGGTTCCCTGATGGGTTAGTCGGTTGGCTGGTTGATGAGGGGATTGAATTACTGAAGGAAGGAGGGCTCTTCCCTCTCATCTCCTCTAAATGGGTCCCTGATAGGTTAGTTAGTTGGCCGGTTGTTGAGGGGATTGAATCCCTGACGTAAGGATGGCTCTTCCCTTTCATCTCACCTTAATGGGTCCCTGATGGGTTAGTTGGTTGGCTGGTTGGTGAGGGGAATTAATACCTAAAGGAAGGAGGGCTCTGCCCTCTCATCTCTTCTAAATAGGTCCTTGATGGTTTAGTTGGTTGGCTGGTTGATGAGGGGATTGAACTCCTGGAGGAAGGATGGCTCTTCCCTTTCATCACTTCTAAATGTGTTTCTGATGGGTTAATTGGTTTGCTGGTTGGTGAGTGTATTGAATCCTTTAAGAAGGGAGGCATCTTCCCTCTCATCTCCCCTAAATGGGTCCCGGATGTGTTAGCTGGTTGGCTGGTTGGTGAGGGGATTGAATCCCTGAATGAAGGAGGGCTCTTCCCTCTCATCTCGCCTGAATGGGTCCCTGATGGGATAGTTGGTTGGCTGGTTGGTGAAGGATTTAAAGCCTGAAGGAAGGAGGGCTCTTCCACTCATATCCTTTAAAAAGGTCCCTGATGGGTTAGTTGGTTGGCTGGTTGGTGAGGGGATTGAATCCCTGAATGAAGGAGGGCTCTTCCCTCTCATCTCGCCTGAATGGGTCCCTGATGGGTTAGTTGGTTGGCTGGTTGGTGAAGGATTTAATGCCTGAAGGAAGGAGGGCTCTTCCACTCATATCCTCTAAATAGGTCCCTGATGGGTTAGTTGATTGGCTGGTTGGTGAAGGTATTGAGTCCTTGAAGAAAGGAGGGTTCTTCCCTCTTATCTCCCATAAATGGGTCCCTGATGGGTTAGTTGGTTGGCTGGTTGTTGAGGGGATTGAATTTCTGAAGGAAGGAGGGCTCTTCCCTCTTATCTTCCCTAATTGGGTCCCTGATGGGTTCGTTGGTTGGCTGGTTGGTGAGGGGATTGAATCCCTGAAGGAAGGAGGGCTCTTCCCTCTCATCTCATCTAAATGGGTCCCTGATATGTTAGTTGGTTGGCTGGTTGGTGAGGGGTTGGATCTCTGAAGGAAGGAGGGCTTGTCTCTCTCAACTCCCCTAAATAGGTCCCTGATGCGTTAATTGGCTGGCTGGCTGGTGAGAAGACTGATTCGCTGAAGGAAGGAGGGCTGTTCACTCTCAGATCCCCTAATGGGGTCCCTGATGGATTGATTGGTTGTATGTTTGGTGAAGTATTTAACCCCTGAAGGAAGAAGGGTTCTTCCCATTCATATATTCTAAAGGGGTCCCTGAAGGATTAGTTGGTTGGCTGGTTGGTGATGGGATTGAATACCTAAAGGAAGGAGGGCTCTGCCCTCTCATCTCTTCTAAATAGGTCCCTGATGGTTTAGTTGGTTGGCTGGTTGATGAGGGGATTGAACTCCTGAAGGAAGAAGGGCTCTTCCATTTCAACACTTCTACATATGTCCCTGATGGGTTAATTGGTTTGCTGATTGGTGAGTGTATTGAATCCTTGAAGGAAGGAGGCCTCTTCCCTCTCATCTCCCCTAAATGGGTCCCGGATGTGTTAGTTGATTGACTGGTTGGTGAAGGGTTTAATCCCTGAAGGAAGAAGGGCTCCTACCGCTCATACCCTCTAAATGGGTCTCTGATGGGTAAGTTGGTTGGCTGGTTGGTGAGGGGACTGAATCCCTGAATGAAGGAGGGCTCTTCCCTCTCATCTCGCCTGAATGGGTCCCTGATGGGTTAGTTGGTTGGCTGGTTGGTGAAGGATTTAAAGCCTGAAGGAAGGAAGGCTCTTCAACTCATATCCTCTAAACGGGTCCCTGGTGGGTTAGTTGGTTGGCTGGTTGGTGAAGGTATTGAGTTTTTGAAGAAAGGAGGGCTCTTCCCTCTTATCTCCCCTAAATGGGTTCCTGATGGGTTAGCTGGTTGGCTGGTTGTTGAGGGGATTGAATTCCTGAAGGAAGGAGGGCTCTTCCTTCTTATCTCCCCTAATTGGGTCCCTGATGGGTTCGTTGGTTGGCTGGTTGTTGAGGGGATTGAATTCCTGAAGGAAGGAGGGCTCTTCCCTCTTATCTCCCCTAATTGGGTCCCTGATGGGTTCGTTGGTTGGCTGGTTGGTGAGGGGTTGGATCTCTGAAGGAAGGAGGGCTTGTCCCTCTCAACTCCCCTAAATAGGTGCCTGATGCGTTAATTGGTTGGCTGGCTGGTGAGAAGACTGATTCGCTGAAGGAAGGAGGGCTGTTCACTCTCAGATCCCCTAATGGGGTCCCTGATGGATTGATTGGTTGTCTGTTTGGTGAAGTATTTAACCCCTGAAGGAAGAAGGGCTCTTCCCATTCATATATTCTAAAGGGGTCCCTGAGGGATTAGTTGGTTGGCTGGTTGGTGAGGGGATTGAATACCTAAAGGAAGGAGGGCTCTGCCCTCTCATCTCTTCTAAATGGGTCTCTGATGGTTTAGTTGGTTGGCTGGTTGATGAGGGGATTGAACTCCTGGAGGAAGAAGGGCTCTTCCCTTTCATCACTTCTAAATGTGTCCCTGATGGGTTAATTGGTTTGCTGATTGGTGAGTGTATTGAATCCTTAAAGGAAGGAGGCTTCTTTCCTCTCATCTCCCCTAAATGGGTCCCGGATGTGTTAGTTGGTTGACTGGTTGGTGAAGGGTTTAATCCCTGAAGGAAGAAGGGCTCCTACCGCTCATACCCTCTAAATGGGTCTCTGATGGGTAAGTTGGTTGGCTGGTTGGTGAGGGGACTGAATCCCTGAATGAAGGAGGGCTCTTCCCTCTCATCTCGCCTGAATGGGTCCCTGATGGGTTAGTTGGTTGGCTGTTTGGTGAAGGATTTAATGCCTGAAGGAAGGACGGCTCTTCCTTCTTATCTCCCCTAATTGGGTCCCTGATGGGTTCGTTGGTTGGCTGGTTGTTGAGGGGATTGAATTCCTGAAGGAAGGAGGGCTCTTCTCTCTTATCTCCCCTAATTGGGTCCCTAATGGTTTCGTTGGTTGGCTGGTTGGTGAGGGGATTGAATCCCTGAAGGAAGGAGGGCTCTTCCCTCTCATCTCATCTAAATGGGTCCCTGATGGGTTATTTGGCTGGCTGGCTGGTGAGAAGACTGATTCGCGGAAGGAAGGAGGGCTGTTCACTCTCAGATCCCCTAATGGGGTCCCTGATGGATTGATTGGTTGTCTGTTTGGTGAAGTATTTAACCCCTGAAGGAAGGAGGGCTCTTTTCATTCATATCTTCTAAAGGGGTCCCTGAGGGATTAGTTGGTTGGCTGGTTGGTGAGGGGACTGAATCCCTGTATGAAGGAGGGCTCTTCCCTCTCATCTCGCCTGAATGGGTCCCTGAAGGGTTAGTTGGTTGGCTGGTTGGTGAAGGATTTAATGCCTGAAGGAAGGAAGGCTCTTCCACTCATATCCTCTAAATGGGTCCCTGATGGGTTAGTTGGTTGGCTGGTTGGTGAAGTTATTGAGTCCTTGAAGAAAGGAGAGCTCTTCCCTCTTATCTCCCATAAATGGGTCCCTGATGGGTTAGTTGGTTGGCTGGTTGTTGAGGGGATTGAATTCCTGAAGGAAGGAGGGCTCTTCCCTCTTATCTCCCCTAATTGGGTCCCTGATGGGTTTGTTGGTTGGCTGGTTGGTGAGGGGATGAAATGCCTGAAGGAAGGAGGGCTCTTCCCTCTCATCTCATCTAAATGGGTCCCTGATATGTTAGTTGGTTGGCTGGTTGGTGAGGGGTTGGATCTCTGAAGGAAGGAGGGCTTGTCCCTCTCAACTCCCCTAAATAGGTCCCTGATGCGTTAATTGGCTGGCTGGCTGGTGAGAAGACTGATTCGCTGAAGGAAGGAGGGCTGTTCACTCTCAGATCCCCTAATGGGGTCCCTGATGGATTGATTGGTTGTCTGTTTGGTGAAGTATTTAACCCCTGAAGGAAGAAGGGCTCTTCCCATTCATATATTGTAAAGGGGTCCCTGAGGGATTAGTTGGTTGGCTGGTTGGTGAGGGGATTGAAAACCTAAATGAAGGAGGGCTCTGCCCTCTCATCTCTTCTAAATAGGTCCCTGATGGTTTAGTTGGTTGGCTGGTTGATGAGGGGATTGAACTCCTGGAGGAAGAAGGGCTCTTCCCTTTCATCACTTCTAAATGTGTCCCTGATGGGTTAATTGGTTTGCTGATTGGTGAGTGTATTGAATCCTTGAAGGAAGGAGGTTTCTTCCCTCTCATATCCCCTAAATGGGTCCCGGATGTGTTAGTTGGTTGACTGGTTGGTGAAGGGTTTAATCCCTGAAGGAAGAAGGGCTCCTACCACTCATACCCTCTAAATGGGTCTCTGATGGGTAAGTTGGTTGGCTGGTTGGTGAGGGGACTAAATCCCTGAATTAAGGAGGGCTCTTCCCTCTCATCTCGCCTGAATGGGTCCCTGATGGGTTAGTTGGTTGGCTGGTTGGTGAAGGATTTAATGCCTGAAGGAAGGAAGGCTCTTCCACTCATATCCTCTAAATGGGTCCCTGATGGGTTAGTTGGTTGGCTGGTTGGTGAAGGTATTGAGTTTTTGAAGAAAGGAGGGCTCTTCCCTCTTATCTCTCCTAAATGGGTCCCTGATGGGTTAGCTGGTTGGCTGGTTGTTGAGGGGATTGAATTCCTGAAGGAAGGAGGGTTCTTCCTTCTTATATCCCCTAATTGGGTCCCTGATGGGTTCGTTGGTTGGCTGGTTCGTGAGGGGATTGAATCCCTGAAAGAAGGAGGGCTCTTCCCTCTCATCTCCTCTAAATGGGTCCCTGATAGGTTAGTTGGTTGTCTGTTTGGTGAAGTATTTAACCCCTGAAGGAAGGAGGGCTCTTTCCATTCATATCTTCTAAAGGGGTCCCTGAGGGATTAGTTGGTTGGCTGGTTGGTGAGGGGATTGAATACCTAAAGGAAGGAGGGCTCTTCCCTCGCATCTCCCCTTAATGGGTCGCTGATGGGTTAGTTGGTTGGCTGGTTGGTGAGTGAATTGCATCCCCGAAGGAAGGAGGGCTTTTCCATCTCATCTCCCCTAAATGGGTTCCTGATGGGTTAGTTGGTTGGCTGGTTGGTGAGGGGATTGAATCCCTGAAGGAAGGAGGGCTCTTCCCTTTCATCTCTCCTAATTGCGTCCCTGATGGGTTCGTTGGTTGGCTGGTTGGTGAGGGGATTGAATCCCTGAAAGAAGGAGGGCTCTTCCCTCTCATCTCCTCTAAATGGGTCCCTGATAGGTTAGTTGGTTGTCTGTTTGGTGAAGTATTTAACCACTGAAGGAAGGAGGGCTCTTTCCATTCATATCTTCTAAAGGGGTCCCTGAGGGATTAGTTGGTTGGCTGGTTGGTGAGGGGATTGAATACCTAAAGGAAGGAGGGTTTTTCCCTCTCATCTCCTCTTAATGGGTCCCTGATAGGTTAGTTGGTTGGCTGGTTGGTGAGGGGATTGAATTCCTGAAGGAAGGAGGGCTCTTCCCTCTCATCTCCCCTAAATGGGTCCCTGATGGGTTACTTGGTTGACTGGTTGGTGAGGGGATTGAATCACTGAAGGAAGGAGGGCTCTTTCCTCTCATCTCTCCTCAATTTGTATCTGATGGGTTAGTTGGTGGCTGGTTGGTGAGGGGTTGAATCCCTGAAGAAAGGAGGGCTCTTCCTTCTCGTCTCCCCTAAATGGGTCCCTGATGGGTTAGTTGGTTGGCTGGTTGGTGAGGGGATTGAATCCCTGAAAGAAGGAGGGCTCTGCCCTTTCATCTCCCTTGAATGGGTCCCTGATGGGTTAGTTGGCTGAGTGGTTGTTGAGGTTAATGAATCCCTGAAGAAAGGAGAGCTGTTCCCTTTCAAATCTCATAAACGTGTCCCTGATGGGTTAGTTGGTTGGCTGGTTGGTTGGTGAGGGGATTGCATCCCTGAAAGAAGGAGGGCTCTTCCGTTTCATCTCCCCTTAATGGGTCCCTGATGGGTTAGTTGATTGGCTGGTTGGTGAGGGGATTGAATCCCTGAAGAAAAAACGGCTCTGCCCTCTCATCTCCTCTAAATAGGTCCCTGATGGTTTAGTTGGTTGGCTGGTTGATGAGGGGATTGAACTCCTGGAGGAAGGAGGGCTCTTCCCTTTCATCACTTCTAAATGTGTCCCTGTTGGGTTAATAGGTTTGCTGGTTGGTGAGTGTATTGAATCCATGAAGGAAGGAGGCTTCTTTCCTCTCATCTCCCTAAATGGGTCCCTGATGGGTTAGTTGTTTGGCTGGTTGGTGAAGGTATTGAGTCCTTGAAGAAAGGAGGGCTCTTCCCTCTTATCTCCCCTAAATGGGTCCCTGGTGGGTTATTTGGTTGGCTGGTTGTTGAGGGGATTGAATTCCTGAAGGAAGGAGGGCTCTTCCCTCTTATCTCCCCTAATTGGGTCACTGATGGGTTCGTTGGTTGGCTGGTTGGTGAGGGGATTGAATCCCTGAAGGAAGGAGGGTTTTTCCCTCTCATCTCCTCTTAATGGGTCCCTGATAGGTTAGTTGGTTGGCTGGTTGGCGAGGGGATTGAATTCCTGAAGGAAGGAGGGCTCTTCCCTCTCATCTCCCCTAAATGGGTCCCTGATGGGTTACTTGGTTGACTGGTTGGTGAGGGGATTGAATCACTGAAGGAAGGAGGGCTCTTTCCTCTCATCTCTCCTCAATTTGTATCTGATGGGTTAGTTGGTGGCTGGTTGGTGAGGGGTTGAATCCCTGAAGAAAGGAGGGCTCTTCCTTCTCGTCTCCCCTAAATGGGTCCCTGATGGGTTAGTTGGTTGGCTGGTTGGTGAGGGGATTGAATCCCTGAAAGAAGGAGGGCTCTGCCCTTTCATCTCCCTTGAATGGGTCCCTGATGGGTTAGTTGGCTGAGTGGTTGTTGAGGTTAATGAATCCCTGAAGAAAGTAGAGCTGTTCCCTTTCAAATCTCATAAACGTGTCCCTGATGGGTTAGTTGGTTGGCTGGTTGGTTGGTGAGGGGATTGCATCCCTGAAGGAACGAGGGATCTTCCCTTTTATCTCCCTTAATGCGTCCCTGATGGGTTAGTTTGTTGGCTATTTTGTAAGTTTTTTGAATCGCTGATGAAAAGTGGACTCTTCCTTTTCATCTCCCCTAAATCGATCCCTGATGGGCTAGTTGGTTGGCTGGTTGGTGAGGGGATTGAATCTCTGAAGGAAGGAGGGTTCTTCCCTCTCATCTCCCCTACATAGGTCCCTGATGGGTTAGTTGATTGGCTGGTTGGTGAGGGGATTGAATAAGGAAGGAGAACTCTTCCCTCTCATCTCCTCTTAATGGGTCTCTAATAGGTTAGTTGGTTGGCAGGTTGGTGAGGGGATTGAATCCCTAAAGGAAGGAGGGCTCTTCCCTCTCATCTCCCTTAAATGGGTCACTGATAGGTTAGTTGACTGGCTGGTTGGTGAGGGGGTTGAATCCCTGAAGGAAGGAGGGTTCTTCCCTCTCATCTCACCTACATAGGTCCTTGATGGGTTAGTTGATTGGCTGGTTGGTGAGGGGATTGAATAAGGAAGGAGAACACTCTTTCCTCTCATCTCCTTTAAATGGGTCCCTAATAGGTTAGTTGGTTGGCTGGTTGGTGAGGGGATTGAATCCCTGAAGGAAGGAGGGCTCTTCCCTCTCATCTCTCTTAAATGGGTCACTGATAGATAAGTTGACTGGCTGGTTGGTGGGGGGGGGGTTGAATCCCTGAAGGAAGGAGGGTTCTTCCCTCTCATCTCACCTGCATAGGTCCCTGATGGGTTAGTTGATTGGCTGGTTGGTGAGGGGATTGAATAAGGAAGGAGAACTCTTCCCTCTCATCTCCTCTTAATGGGTCCCTAATAGGTTAGTTGGTTGGCTGGTTGGTGAGGGAATGAATCCCTGAAGGAAGGAGGGCTCTTCCCTCTCATCTCTCCTAAATGGGTCACTGATAGGTTAGTTGACTGGCTGGTTGGTGAGAGGGTTGAATCCCTGAAGGATGGAGGGCTCTTCCCTCTCATCTCTTCTAAATTGGTATCTGATGGGTTAGTTGATTGGCTGGTTGGTGAGGGGATTGAATAAGGAAGGAGAACTCTTCCCTCTCATCTCCTCTTAATGGGTCCCTAATAGGTTAGTTGGTTGGCTGGTTGGTGAGGGGATTGAATTCCTGAAGAAAGGAGGGTTTTTCCCTCTCATCTCTACCTTAAAGGGGTCACTGATAGGTTACTTGACTGGCTCTGGTTCCCTGATGTGTTAAATTTGACTGGTTGGTGAGAGGATTGAATCCCTGAAGGAAAGATGACTCTTCCCTCTCACCTCTGCTAAATAGGTGACTAATAGATTAGTTTATTGGCTGGTTGACAAGGGTATTGAATCCCTAAAGGAAGGAGGGCTCTTCCCTCTCATCACCCCTAAATGGGTCGCTGATGAGTAAGTTGGTTGGCTGGTTGGTGAGGGAATTGAATCTCTGAAGGAAGGAGGGCTCTTCTCTTCTATCTCTCCTAAATGTGCACTAATGGGTTAGTTGGTTTGCTGGTTGTAGAGGGTATTGAATCTTTGAAAGAAGGAGGCATCTTCCCTCTCATCTCCCTTAAATGGGTTTCTGATGGGTTAGTTGGTTGGCTGGTTGGAAAGGGGATTGAACCCCTGAGGAAGGAGGGCTCGTCCCTCTCATCTCCCCTAAACGGGTCTCTGATGGGTTGGTTGTTTGGCTGGTTGGTGAGGGGATTGAATCCCTGAAGAAACAAGGGTTCTTCCCTCTCATCTTCCCTAAATGGATCCCTGATGGGCTAGTTGTCTGGCTGGTTGGTGAGGGGATTAAATCCCTGAAGGGAGGAGGGTTCTTCCTTCTCATCTCCCGTAAATGAGTCCCTGATGGGTTAGTTGGTTGGCTGGTTGGTGAGGGGATTGAATCCCTGAAGGGAGGAGGGTTCTTCCTTCTCATCTCCCGTAAATGAGTCCCTGATGGGTTAGTTGGTTGGCTGGTTGGTGAGGGGATTGAATCCCTGAAGGAAAGAGGGCTCTTCCCCTTCATCTCCCCTAAGTGGGTCCCTGATGGAATAGTTTGTTGGTTGGTTGGGAAGGGGATTGAGTTCTTGAAGGAAGGAGGGCTCTTCCCTCTTATATTCCGTAATTGGGTCCCTGATTGGATAGTTGTTTGGCTGGTTGCTGAGGAGATTGAATCCCTGAAAGAAGAAGGGCTCTTCCCCTCCATCTCCCCTTAATGGGTCGCTAATGGGTTAGTTTGTTGGCTGGATGGTGAGGGGATTGAATCCCTGAAGGAAGGAGGGTTCTTCATTCTCATCTGCTCTAAATGGGTCCGTGATGGGTAGTTGGTTGGCTGGTTGGTGACGGGATTGAATCCCTGAAAGAAGGAGGGCTCTTCCCTCTCATCTCCCCTAAGTGGGTCCCTGATGGGTTAGTTGGTTGGCTGGTTGGTGAGGGGATTGAATCCCTGAAGGTAGGAAAGCTCTTCGGTCTCATGTCCTCTAAATGGGTCCCTAATAGGTTAAATGGTTGGCTGGTTGGTGAGTGGATTGACTCTCTGAAGGAGGGCTCTTTCCTCTCCTCTCACCCTAATTGGTGTCTGATTGGTTAATTGGTGGCAGGCTGTTGAGGGGATTGAATCCCTGAAGGAGGGAGCGTTCTTCCCTCTCATCTCCCCTAAATGGGTCCCTAATCGGTTAGTTGTTTGGCTGGTTGGTGAGGGGATTGAATCCCTGCAGGAAGGAGGGCTCTTCCCCCTCATCTCCCCTAAGTGGGTCCCTGATGGGTTAGTTGGTTGGCTGGTTGGTGAGGGGATTGAGTTCCTGAAGGAAGGAGGGCTCTTCCCTCTTATATCCCCTAATTGGGTCCCTAATTCATTAGTTTCTCGGCTGGTTGGTGAGGGGATTGAATCCCTGAAGAAAGGAAAGCTCTTCGGTCTCATGTCCTCTAAATGGGTCCCTAATAGGTTAATTGGTTGGCTGGTTGGTGAGTGGATTGACTCTCTGAAGGAAGGAGGGCTCTTCCCTCTCCTCTCACCCTAATTGGTGTCTGATTGGTTAATTGGTGGCAGGCTGTTGAGGGGATTGAATCCCTGAAGGAAGGAGCGCTCTTCCCTCTCATCTCCCCTAAATGGGTCCCTAATCGGTTAGTTGTTTGGCTGGTTGGTGAGGGGATTGAATCCCTGCAGGAAGGAGGTCTCTTCCTTCTCATCTCCCCTAAGTGGGTCCCTGATGGGTTAGTTGGTTGGCTGGTTGGTGAGGGGATTGAATCCCTGAAGGAAGGAGGGCTCTTCCCCTTCATCTCCCCTAAGTGGGTCCCTGATGGAATAGTTTGTTGGTTGGTTGGGAAGGGGATTGAGTTCTTGAAGGAAAAAGGGCTCTTCCCTCTTATATTCCGTAATTGGGTCCCTGATTGGATAGTTGTTTGGCTGGTTGCTGAGGAGATTGAATCCCTGAAAGAAGGAGGGCTCTTCCCTTCCATCTCCCCTTAATGGTTCCCTAATGGGTTAGTTTGTTGGCTGGTTGGTGAGGGGATTGAATCCCTGAAGAAAAGAGGGTTCTTCATTCTCATCTGCTCTAAATGGGTCCGTGATGGGTAGTTGGTTGGCTGGTTGGTGACGGGATTGAATCCCTGAAAGAAGGGGGGCTCTTCCCTCTCATCTCCCCTAAGTGGGTCCCTAATAGGTTAAATGGTTGGCTGGTTGGTGAGTGGATTGACTCTCTGAAGGAAGGAGGGCTCTTTCCTCTCCTCTCACCCTAATTGGTGTCTGATTGGTTAATTGGTGGCAGGCTGTTGAGGGGATTGAATCCCTGAAGGAAGGAGCGCTCTTCCCTCTCATCTCCCCTAAATGGGTCCCTAATCGGTTAGTTGTTTGGCTGGTTGGTGAGGGGATTGAATCCCTGCAGGAAGGAGGGCTCTTCCCTCTCATCTCCCCTAAGTGGGTCCCTGATGGGTTAGTTGGTTGGCTGGTTGGTGAGGGGATTGAGTTCCTGAAGGAAGGAGGGCTCTTCCCTCTTATATTCCCTAATTGGGTCCCTGATTCATTAGTTTCTCGGCTGGTTGGTGAGGGGATTGAATCCCTGAAGGAAGGAAAGCTCTTCGGTCTCATGTCCTCTAAATGGGTCCCTAATAGGCTAAATGGTTGGCTGGTTGGTGAGTGGATTGACTCTCTGAAGGAAGGAGGGCTCTTCCCTCTCCTCTCACCCTAATTGGTGTCTGATTGGTTAATTGGTGGCAGGCTGTTGAGGGGATTGAATCCCTGAAGGAAGGAGCGCTCTTCCCTCTCATCTCCCCTAAATGGGTCCCTAATCGGTTAGTTGTTCGGCTGGTTGGTGAGGGGATTGAATCCCTGCAGGAAGGAGGGCTCTTCCCTCTCATCTCCCCTAAGTCGGTCCCTGATGGGTTAGTTGGTTGGCTGGTTGGTGAGGGGATTGAGTTCCTGAAGGAAGGAGGGCTCTTCCCTCTTATATTCCCTAATTGGGTCCCTGATTCATTAGTTTCTCGGCTGGTTGGTGAGGGGATTGAATCCCTGAAGGAAGGAAATCTCTTCGGTCTCGTGTCCTCTAAATGGGTCCCTAATAGGTTAAATGGTTGGCTGGTTGTTGAGGGGATTGAATCCCTGACGTAAGGATGGCTCTTCCCTTTCATCTACCCTTAATGGGTCCCTGATGGGTTAGTTGGTTGGCTGGTCGGTGAGGGGATTGAGTCGCTGAAGGAATGGGGGCTCCTCCCTCTCATCTCCCCTAAATAGGTCCCTGATGGGTTAGTTGGTTGGCTGGTTGCTGAGGGGATTGAATCCATGAAGAAAGGAGGGCTCTTCCCTCTCATCTCCCCTAAATAGATCCCTGATGAGGTAGTTGTTTGGCTGGTTGGTGAGGGGATTGAATCCCTACAGGAAGGAGGGCTCTTCCCTTTCATCTCCCCTTAATGAGTCCCTGATGGGTTAGTTGGTTGGCTGGTCGGTGAGGGGACTGAATCCCTGAAGAAAGGAGGGTTCTTCCCTCTCATCTCCACTTAATGGGTCCCTGATGGGTCAGTTGGTTGGCTGGTTGGTGAGGGGATTGAGTTCCTGAACTAATGAGGGCTCTTACCTCTTATTTCCCCTAATGGGTCCCTGATGGGTTAGTCGGTTGGCTGGTTGGTGAGGGGATTGAATTACTGAAGGAAGGAGGGCTCTTCCCTCTCATCTCCTCTAAATGGGTCCCTGATAGGTTAGTTAGTTGGCCGGTTGGTGAGGGGATTGAATCCCTGCAGGAAGGAGGGCTCTTCCCTCTCATCTCCCCTAAGTGGGTCCCTGATGGGTTAGTTGGTTGGCTGGTTGGTGAGGGGATTGAGTTCCTGAACTAATGAGGGCTCTTACCTCTTATTTCCCCTAATTGGGTCCCTGATGGGTTAGTCGGTTGGCTGGTTGGTGAGGGGATTGAATTACTGAAGGAAGGAGGGCTCTTCCCTCTCATCTCCTCTAAATGGGTCCCTAATCGGTTAGTTGTTCGGCTGGTTGGTGAGGGGATTGAATCCCTGCAGGAAGGAGGGCTCTTCCCTCTCATCTCCCCTAAGTGGGTCCCTGATGGGTTAGTTGGTTGGCTGGTTGGTGAGGGGATTGAGTTCCTGAAGGAAGGAGGGCTCTTCCCTCTTATATTCCCTAATTGGGTCCCTGATTCATTAGTTTCTCGGCTGGTTGGTGAGGGGATTGAATCCCTGAAGGAAGGAAATCTCTTCGGTCTCGTGTCCTCTAAATGGGTCCCTAATAGGTTAAATGGTTGGCTGGTTGGTGAGTGGATTGACTGTCTGAAGGAAGGAGGGCTCTTCCCTCTCCTCTCACCCTAATTGGTGTCTGATTGGTTAATTGGTGGCAGGCTGTTGAGGGGATTGAATCCCTGAAGGAAGGAGCGCTCTTCCCTCTCATCTCCCCTAAATGGGTCCCTCATCGGTTAGTTGTTTGGCTGGTTGGTGAGGGGATTGAATCCCTACAGGAAGGAGGGCTCTTCCCTTTCATCTCCCCTTAATGAGTCCCTGATGGGTTAGTTGGTTGGCTGGTCGGTGAGGGGACTGAATCCCTGAAGAAAGGAGGGTTCTTCCCTCTCATCTCCACTTAATGGGTCCCTGATGGGTCAGTTGGTTGGCTGGTTGGTGAGGGGATTGAGTTCCTGAACTAATGAGGGCTCTTACCTCTTATTTCCCCTAATTGGGTCCCTGATGGGTTAGTCGGTTGGCTGGTTGGTGAGGGGATTGAATTACTGAAGGAAGGAGGGCTCTTCCCTCTCATCTCCTCTAAATGGGTCCCTGATAGGTTAGTTAGTTGGCCGGTTGTTGAGGGGATTGAATCCCTGACGTAAGGATGGCTCTTCCCTTTCATCTCCCCTTAATGGGTCCCTGATGGGTTAGTTGGTTGGCTGGTCGGTGAGGGGATTGAGTCGCTGAAGGAATGGGGGCTCCTCCCTCTCATCTCCCCTAAATAGGTCCCTCATGGGTTAGTTGGTTGGCTGGTTGCTGAGGGGATTGAATCCTTGAAGAAAGGAGGGCTCTTCCCTCTCATCTCCCCTAAATAGGTCCCTCATGGGTTAGTTGGTTGGCTGGTTGCTGAGGGGATTGAATCCTTGAAGAAAGGAGGGCTCTTCCCTCTCATCTCCTCTAAATGGGTCCCTGATAGGTTAGTTAGTTGGCCGGTTGTTGAGGGGATTGAATCCCTGACGTAAGGATGGCTCTTCCCTTTCATCTCCCCTTAATGGGTCCCTGATGAGGTAGTTGTTTGGCTGGTTGGTGAGGGGATTGAATCCCTACAGGAAGGAGGGCTCTTCCCTTTCATCTCCCCTTAATGAGTCCCTGATGGGTTAGTTGGTTGGCTGGTCGGTGAGGGGACTGAATCCCTGAAGAAAGGAGGGTTCTTCCCTCTCATCTCCACTTAATGGGTCCCTGATGGGTCAGTTGGTTGGCTGGTTGGTGAGGGGATTGAGTTCCTGAACTAATGAGGGCTCTTACCTCTTATTTCCCCTAATTGGGTCCCTGATGTGTTAGTCGGTTGGCTGGTTGGTGAGGGGATTGAATTACTGAAGGAAGGAGGGCTCTTCCCTCTCATCTCCTCTAAATGGGTCCCTGATAGGTTAGTTAGTTGGCTGGTTGCTGAGGGGATTGAATCCCTGAGGAAAGGAGGGCTCTTCCCTTGCATCTCCCCTAAATGGGTCCCTGATGGGTTAGTTGGTTGGCTGGTTGGTGAGGGGATTGAGTCCCTGAAGAAAGGAGGGCTCTTCCCTCGCATCTCCCCTAAATGGGTCCCTGATGGGTTAGTTGGTTGGTTGGATGCTGAGGGGATTGAATCCCTGAAAGAAGGAGGGCTCTTCCCTCGCATCTCCCCTAAATGGGTCCCTGATGGGTTAGTTGGTTGGCTGGTTGGTGAGGGGATTGAGTCCCTGAAGAAAGGAGGGCTCTTCCCTCGCATCTCCCCTAAATGGGTCCCTGATGGGTTAGTTGGTTGGCTGGTTGGTGAGGGGATTGAGTCCCTGAAGGAATGATGGCTCCTCCCTCTCATCTCCCCTAAGTAGGCCCCTGTTGGGCTAAATGGTTGGCTGGTTGGTTCAATTTGCAATGCACTTGAATGAATACCTGATCTGGTAGGTGCTGGAGAGACAGATAGTGAAGTGGGACAACCCACGTGACACTCCCCAGGCAAGTGTGAATGAGTTCGTGGTGACGTCATACCAGCTTGCAGCTGTGGAGTACACGTGTGGACTGCTCAGGCGCCAGCTGGACCACACAGACCATGATGGGCAGTGGCCGCCACTGGGCCACCACCAGGTATACATGAAGGGAACTAATATGGCACTCATCTCACTCATTACGTAACATATGTCATAGCAGCCATGGGAAATTTACGCCTCTGTATGAGTACATAGTGGTCTAGTCTTTCAATTTATCAAACAGTCACTCTCTTATCAGATCCAGGGAGCATCAAAAAATCACCTTGTTTTTTTCCATTCCTCTAACGTGTTCTTCTCCTCTGCTTTCTCAGGTTCAATTCAGTCCAAGTGTACGTGCTATTCACTCATCCAGTGTACAATTCGGCCACCCTGACCCTTCAAATGCAGAAGCAGACTCCTCCTCCTCCTTTTCCTTGTTGGGAAGACAGAAGATGCAGCTGCCACTGGTGAGGTGGAGTTCATCAGAACTGAACAAACAACTCATGGTGAGAACACTGCCTTCCTTTCATCACTTGTTCCTCTTTAGATCCATTCTACCATCTCTTCTTTTTTGGGAGGAGCAAGATAAAGAAGCTTTCTTTATCTAAACGTGCTGGAATGTAGGATAGGAGAGATTGTGTTGCAGGCAGGTGGTAGAAGCAGAGGTTGAAGGAGAGTAAATTAGATCCTTCTTTCCCCCTCACCATCCTAAATTAGATCCTTACTTTGTTTCACCTTTTTTCAAATGAACTTTTTTTAAATAAAAAGGCAATCAATTGCCTTTCGTGTCACGGACAAAACTCGGCCAAGTTTTGAGTTTTGTTATTTGAAGACAAACACCAGACCAGCCCTAAAATATTTTGAGACTTTTTATTCGTTTTTTACTTTTTATATATTGGGGATTTTTATTTGCTGTTTTAGTTTTACTCAAGCCACACGGCACAACTACCCCCGATATCAGAAAAAAACAATTGTATTGAAAAACCTTTCTCATTTTCTGAGACAGAGCCAATGTTCCAAATTTTAATCCACCAAAAGAACTAAGTTTTTGAGCATACTATTTTCCACTATTTTTTTGTTCCGACCATTTGAAAATGGGGGCGAATTTTGTATTTGGGTGTGTTTTAAATTTTTACTTTTTTTTCAACTATTTGAAAAACGCGGATGAACTTTGTATTCGGGTGTGTTTTAGTTTTTTTTTCTGTTCCGACTATTTTAAAAATGGGGAGGAACTTTTTTGTTTTCGAGTGAGCTTCAGTTTTTTTTTATTTTCAACTATTTTATTGTTCCGACCATTTGAAAATGTGGACAAACTTTGTATTCGGGTGTGCTTTACTTTTTCTTTTTTTCTAACTATTTGAAAATTGCGGATGAACTTTGTATTTGGGTGTGTTTTAGTTTTTTTCTTTTTTTTCCAATTGTTTGAAAAACAAACGCGGATGAACTTTGTATTTGGGTGGGTTTTATTTTTCTATTTTTTTCAACTAGTTGAAAAATGCAGATGAGCTTTGTTTTGGATTTCTTGTGATTTTTTTTTTATTTTTGTCCCGTCTTTTTTAAGAATGAGGAGGAACTTTGTATTCGGTTGTCTTTTTAGTTTTTTTTCTTCTTTGTTCCGACTGTTTTTCAAAAGAGGACTAATTTTGGATTTCGGTGTGTTTTAGTTTTTTTTCTATTCTATTTCAACTGTTGAAGAAAGGGAGTTAACTTTGTACACGAGTATTTTTGAGTTTTTTTTCTCTCTTTTTTGTTTCATTTTTTTTTAGAAATGAGGAGGAACTTTGTATTCGGGCATGTTTTTTTTTCCTTTTTTGTTCCGACCATTTGAAAATGGGGAGAAATTCTGTGTTTGAATGTGTTTTAGTTTTTTCTGAAACGCAGAAGGGTTTGAAAAAATGGGAAGAGCTTTATATTTGGGTGTTTTTTAGTTTTTTTCTTTGTTGTTCCGATTTTTTCTAAAAATGACAGGAAATTTTTATTCGGATATGTTTCTTTTTTTTTCATATTTGTTCCGATTATTTGAAAAGTGGGAGGGGACTTTGTACTCAGATATGTCATTATGTTTTTTTTGTTGCGACTTTTTGAATAAGGGCGAGGAATTGAAAATTTGGTTGTCTCATAGTTTTTCTAGAACACACAAGAGTTTCAAAACTGGTAAGGAATTTTTTGTTCCGTCTTTTTTAAAAATGGGGAGGAATTTTGTGCCCAGGAGTGCTTTAGTTTTTCTTTTCTGCTCCTTTTTTTGAAAAACGGGAAAGAATTTTGTATTCGGGTGTGTTTTATTTTTTGTTTCAACCATTGGAAAAATGAGGTAAAACTTTGTGTTCGGTTGTTTTTTTTTTCTATTGTTGTTCCGACTGTTTTGATAGATGGGAGGAGCTTTGTGTTTGTGTGTGTTTCAGTTTTTTTCTCTTTTAGTTTGTTCCGACTAATTTAAAACGGGGAGAAAGTTTGTATTCGGTTGTTTTTTAGTTTTTTCTTTTTTGTTTCAGTTAATTGAAAAGTGAGGAGAAATTTTGTGTTCGCGTGTGTTTTGTTATTTTTTTCTACTGTTGTTCCGAATGTTTTGATAGATGGGAGAAGCTTTGTGTTTGTGTGTGTTTCAGTTTTTTCTCTTTTAATTTGTTCCGACTAATTTAAAACGGGGAGGAAGTCTGTATTCGATTGTTTTTCAGGTTTTTCTTTTTTGTTTCAATTATTTGAAAACTGAGGAGAAATTTTGTGTTCGCGTGTGTTTTTTTTTTCATGTTTTGATAGTGGAAGGAACTTTGTATTCGGGAGTTTTTTTCTCTTTTTTGGTTCCGATTATTTGAAAAATGGGAAACAAATTTGTTTTCGGGTGTATTTTTTTCTAAGACAAAAATGATTAGTAAAAATGAGGAGAAACTATGCATTCGGTTTTGTTTTGTTTTTGTTCCCTTTTTTTGCGATCATTTCAAAAAATTTTTAGGATTTTTGTATTCAGCTGTGTTTTATTTTTTAATTTTTTTGTTATGATTATTTGAAAAGTGGGAGGGACTTTGTATTCGGGTGTTTTTGAATTTTTTCTGGACCCTTTGAAAAACAGGGAAGAAATTTGTAAGTGGGTGTTCTTTAGTTTTTTTGTTACAACCATTGGAAAAATCGGGAAAAGTTTTGTTTTCAGGTTTATTTCAGTTTTTTCTCATTTTTTGTTCCAATTATTTGAAAAACGGGAAAAAAATTTGTACTCGATTCTGTTATTTCATAAGAGACACAATGACTTGAAAAAATGAGGAGGAACATTGCATTTGGTTATACTTTAGTTTTCGTTTTTTTTTGTTGCGACTATTTTAAAAATAGAGATGATTTTGTGTTCGGTTGTTTTTTTGTTTTTTCTTATTTGTTTCAATTATTTGAAAAGTGAAGCGGGATTTTGTGTTCGCGTGTGTTTTAGTTTTTTTCCTTTGTTGTTCCGACTGTTTTGATAGTGGAAGGAACTTTGTATTCAGCTGTATTTTAGTTTTTTATTTTTTGTTCCGATTATTTGAAAAGTGGGGAGGGACTTTGTATTCGATTTTTTTTAAATTTTTTTTTGTTCAGACCGTTTGAAAAACGGGGAAGAACATCGGATGGGTTTTAGCTTTTTGTTCCAACAATTTACAATTTTAAAATATGAGAAACGTTTTTATATTTGGGTGTTGTTCAAATTTTTTTTGTTCTGATCATTTGAAAACTGGGAGGAGCTTTGTATTTGAGTGTATTTTAGCTTTGTTTCTTTTTTTTTGTTCCAACCATTTGAAAGACGGGGAGGAATTTTGTAATCGGGTGTATTTTTGTGTTTTTTTTGCTTCAACCATTTGAAAAAGCGGGAGGAACTTTGTATTCGGATAGATTTTAGTGTTTTTGTTCCAACCATTGGAAAAATTAGGAAACGTTTTGTGTTCGGATGTGTTTATTTTTTTCTTTTTGTTCCGATTATTTGAAAAGTGGGGAGGGACACTTTGTGTTCGGGTGTTTTTCTAAATTTCTTCTTTTTTTTGTTCCGAATATTTCAAAAAACGAAGATAAATTTTGTATATTGATGGGTTTTGATTGTTTCCAACCATTTGAAAAATGAGGAAAATTTTGTTTTTGGGTGTGTTTTAGCTTTTTGTTCTAACAATTTAAAAAATTAGGAAAAATTTTGTATTCGGGTGTGTTTTTTTTTTTTTTTTTTATTATCTTTTTGTTCCAACCATTTGAAAAAGAGGGAGGATTACTGTATTCGAGTGTGTTTTAGTTTTTTTTTCTAAAACACACAATGTTTAAAAAGAAGTGGGAAAGGAATTTTGTATTCGAGTGGATTTGCTTTTTTGATTTTTTTTTGCTACGGCTAATGAAAATTGGGGAGGAAATTTGTATTGGGTGTTTTACTTTTTTTCATTTGTTTCGACTACTTCAAAAGTGGGGAGGAACTTTGTTTTCGGTTGTTTTAGTGTTTTTTATTGTTCCGACGATTTGAAAAAATAGGGAGGAATTTGGTATTCGGGTGTGATTTAGTGATATCTTTTCTTTGATCCGATCATTTGAAAATGGATAGAAACTTTGTACTCGGATGTGTTATAGTTTTTATCTTTTTCTTTTGTGGCGACTAAGTTTAAAATAGGGAGGATCTTTGTACTCGATTAAATTTAGTTTTTTTTTGTTCCGACTGTTTGAAAAATGGGGAAGATTTTTGTATTCGGGCGTGTTTCAATTTTTTTCTCCTATTTGTTTGCTTTAATTGAAAAATGGGGAGAAACCTTGTTTTCGGGAGTAGTTTTGTTTTTGTTCCGACCATTTGAAATTTGGGAAGAATTTTTGTATTCGGGTTTGTTAAAAAAAATTTTCATCCAGCTTTTTTAAAAGTGGGTATGAACTTTGTATTTGGGTGTGTTTTAGTTTTTTTGCTTGTTCTGACAGAATAAAAAATTGAGAAGAACTTTGAATTCGGGTATTTCAATGTTTTGTATCCAATTATGTAAGAAATGGGGGGCAACTTTGTGTTTCGCCGTGTTTTAGTTCTTTTTCGCTTTTTTTGTTCTGATAATTTAACAAACGGAGAAGCCATTTGCTATGCGGGTGTGTTTTGGTTTTTTAATACACACAAGATTACGAATGAACTTTGTATTCAAGTATTTTAATTTTTTCTTAGCTTTTTGTTCCGACTATGTGAAAAATGGGGAGGAACTTTGTATTCGGGTTTGTTTTTGTGTTCTTTTGCTTTTTTGTTTTGAATATTTGAAAAATGGAGACCGATTTTGTATTTGGGTGTTATTTTTTTTCTACCAATTATTTTAAAAAAGGGGATGAATTTTGTATTCGGGTGCGTTTTATTCTTTTTACTTGTTCAGAGACAGCTTGAAAAATTGAGAGGAATTTTGTATTCGGGTATTTTTTTTAGTTATCTTTTTTTGATCCAATTATGTGAAAAAGGGGGAGGAACTTTGTATTTCGGCGTGTTTTAGTTCTTTTCATTTTTTTGTTCAGATAACCTAATAAATGGGGAAGTCTTTTGCTATGCGGGTGTGTTTTAGCTTTTTAAAACTTACAAGAATGCGGATGAAGTTTGTATTCGAGTTTTTTTTTTTTATTCTTTATTTTTTAATCCGATTATGTGAAAAATGGAGAACGAATTTTTTTTGGGTGTTTGTTGTTCTGAGTATTTGAAAACTGAAGAAAAACTTCGTATTCGATTGTGTTGCAATTTTTTCTTCACTGTTCCTTTTTCAAAAATGGGGAGGAACTTTTTAATTTTTGTTTCTATTCATTTTTCTACAGCTAATTAGAATTGTTTCATATTTTTTGATGCTATTTTCAACTTAATTATTCGAGCTTGCCTCAAGTTAAACTCTCATTCTTCGAAACTTAGTAGTGTTGAAAAATTGTAAACCGTTCTACTCATGTACGTCAACACTTTCTTTCCTATCAAGTTTCTTGGTTGTGAATGTAAAATTAGGTTATGAGAAAATTGATTTTAACACACAAAAGTTGTTTTTTACTCCGTCTATTTTTCAAAAAGACGGAGAAAGAAGAATGTTGTCTGGTAAAATCAGTTTTCTCGTAATCTAAATCAAACTTCAAAATTAAGAAACTTGATAAGAAAGTGTTGACGGACATGAGCAAGGAGGAATTTGTATTTGGGTGGGAGTTTCAGTTTTTTTTTGTTTTCCACGCAAAATTAAGTACCACAAATAATCATCAGAATGGATCGAGTGAATTACCATATTAAAATCTGTCAGTCGTGGTTTGAAAGACATTCAAAATTTTCTGAAAAATTACCTGTGTCGAGAAAATTCGGTCTGATATTTTTGATTTTCGGCCTAATTCTGAGCTATTAAAGGCGAGCGATCAGGCCTCCAATAGCTTTTTGATGCGTATTCAAGACGCGAAAACTTAGTTGTGGATAGTTTTATTTATTTTTTTGTCTTTTTTTAGCAAAATTTGGGACTTTTTAGGAAAATTTTCTAAGATTCAAAAGAATTTTGGAAAAAAAAGTTTCAAAAAATTTGGATTTTTGTTTTATGATAGTTGCATTGATTTTTTCTCAGTCGTTTATTTTCAAAACTGTTGTCCAATTTAATTATTTTAATGACTGTCGAAAATGTCTTAGTTTTAGTCATTCGTTCAGATCGTTTTATCCACCCTGCGAAAAATACGAAACTAATTTAAAACATTTTTTTTTGTAATATCTAAGACTAGGGTCGGAACATTCTGTGCTGTTTGCACACTTACCGGCTGTCCTTGTTTTCATTGTGTTTTTTTTCCGCGCGAAATCAGCTATCGCCAATTATCATCGGAAAGAGACGAGTGATTTATCATATTAAAGCTCTTCTGGTTGTGATTTGAGCAACATTTAAGTTTTCGAACGAAATCAATGTTTTCCCAGTGTCGAGAAAAACCGGTATGAAATTTTTGATTTTTTTCGAAGTTCGAGCGAGTACAGTGAGCAATCACGCTGATGTATGTCTAATTTAGGCAGTTTACAATTGATTATTTATACTGAATTATAGTTTTACTCGAGTATGCTTTGTTTTTGGAGTTTTAAAAACACCATTTTGAGACTCAAAAATTTTTTTAAAAAAAGTTATGATTTTTTTTGTTTTTCTGGCCATTTTTGTTCAAAATATGTTGTCCTGTTTCCCTATAATAGAAAATACAGAAGAAAAAACTACACTAATTTGAAAAAAAAAATTATGTAGTTTCTTAAGACTCTGGTCGGAACATTCTGTGCTACTTTCACAGCAACCGGCTATCCTTGTTCACATATGATTTTGAAATTACAAACGCTAATTTAGGCACACTGAAAATGCTGCTTTAGCCCATCCCCGCCGCCCTCACTTAAGTAGTGCAATTGATTAAGGCAAACCACACTTATTTTAATTAGTTCATGAGGCAAAGGAAGGTAAAATGACTCTTTAACCTAACAACCCCCATTATACGAAATTTAGAGTGTGATTGAGCTAAAAATTGGTTGTTAGGCTACACTGGGAAGAGCTATGTGTTGTGTTTTGGGAAAAGATAGCACAGATGCGCAATTTGAAAACGGTCGGTTTTAGAAGACAGAATCCTCAGATTGAACAGCTCCACAGGGTAGAGGATATTTGTTCACTTTTGTGTGAAGGAACAGCAATTCTTATTTTATAATGTATTTGCCCGCGTTCTTGCCCGGTCATTTTTTCCATTTTAATTCTCCACCAAGTTTTCTCAAGTATCTTTATTTTACTTTTCAACTCGTTCTTAAGTACTTGGACCGCGAGTTGAGACTCATCTGTGACAACTCTAAAGCGGCGACCAACTTGTGTGCTGACGATATCAAAGTAGTTCCATGCAACACTCAATCAACTCACACGCATTACTCGTCGCCTTGTCGTGACACCGTATCACGTGACCATAACAAGTCACACATTCAAGAGGGGTCAGCAGGGTTCAAAAAAGAGGATGCCACTAATGGCAACACACATCGCTTCCAGCGACCGACTTTCACATCTTCGTCCTCTAGACGACGCGTGTTGGCCTCACAAGCCGCCGCCGACAGTAGGCAGGGTGAGAGATCGGCCAGCCGCCGCGACCAGCCGCCGTCCCCTCAATTGCATCACATGGAGTTAAATGTACAGAGGAACTATAGAGTTCTGTATAGGAAGGAAGAGGAAAGTTCCAAACAGAAGGTTTGCCAGCTAGACAGACCAGACCACTGAGACAAAACATTAGTTAGCACCTAACTTTGTCGGCTCCCAATTCCAAATTGTTCCAAATTCAATCTAGCCGCCTTGCATCACTTTCAGTTGAAATCCTCAATAAAAGATGGATCGCGTCGCGTCACTCATGCTCATGAAATAACTCACAAAACCACTTTATGCGTTAGAAAACAACGTGTGTTTCGTCGGTCCGAAAATTGTGTTTGCAGCCAAATTACTTGGACAAGTTTTAGAGAATGGAAATTATTATAGGGAGTGTCTATTTCAGCAAATTGAAGGCGAATTAGAAGGCGACATGAGAAAACTTCCGGTTGCCACCCAAATCATTATGGAAAAATGTCAATCGGCAATCAATCACCTCTCAACCTATCAATCTACACCATCTCAAGGTCAACTGGGCTGCAAAGAATACTGCATTGAGTTCATTCACGAGCTGCTTCGTGATCTGAGAAGTGAACAGAAGTTGTTCTCCGAGACAGTTAATCAGTGTGCCGACTCCGCCCATTTTGCAGAGTCGCTAACTGCAGACATTCTTCACATAGTCTCCTCCAGTAAAAAAGTAAGCTGTTTTCCCCCTATTTTTCCCACTTTTGCTGGCAGTGGAACTAAAACGAGAAACAAATTGATCAAATTTCGCTTTAAACTAACTGACATGAACTTTAATTTTATTTTTTAATTTCGAGATTTTATGAAATGTAAAGTGCAAAAATATATTTCACCAGGAGCAAAAAATCTAACAAAGCAAAAAAGCATGTCTCAGATCAACTTGCAGCGGTTTATCAGTGTATTAAACAGCCGCTTACGCTTTAATAGCTTGCAATATAATGCCAACTGTTTGTCCCATTTTAGCAAAATTGGCAGTTTGAAACCCCCATCATTCGTAAAGTGATCACAGAAGGAATGCCTTCTTAAAATTGAGCTCAGGCCAACAATATTTTTCGGGTGATCAAAAATATCTGTCAAAATGGCCAGTTAAGAAGTCGAAATCTGTCGAGAGCAAAAAAAACCCGAGCACAAATATTCCGTCACTTAAATGTGTCACTTTTTCATTTTCCGTCATTTTCACAGCTTTTTGCGGTACTTGAAAAGTTAATGGTTAAAAGAAAGACTGCCGAGTAGGATGAGTACGAATGAAATCAAGTTCGATAGTCTCTTAGTTCAATAATAAAGCCTCTCAAATCTGGCATTACGAGGCTAGACTGTGTACGCGTGCATGGCAAGCGGATTCCGCAACAACCCGAAAACGATTTTTTTTCGGAAATCCGAAATATTTCTGTTTTTTTTTTTTCAATTTTCCTTGGTGTTTTGTATTCACGAATGGCTTAAACACTATACCGCTCAAAATCGCTCGACAAATAGGCAACTTTGCGGAACCTTAGAGGAATCTTAGACTTTGGAACATGTTAACAGACTTGACTGCGGTCCAGTGAACTACAGACACCAAAATGTGAGCCTATATACAGTTTGTTCTCCCATTGTTTAAGTGGGTGCATCAACCAAGCTTGAAAACGTCCTCTGATTTCAAAGTTTTTCTTTTATAGATATCAAATGAAAACCTGCAAGTTCTTCGTCCCATTGCTGTATGACATATGGCTCAAAAACATATGTAGTATGATTTAGAAACTCTCAAAATACGTTACAAATTTGTATAATTTTTCTCTTCTGATTTCTGCGGAAAACTTAAGGGACAAAATGCGGAAAATTTACTCTCGGTGTGGTTTTTATACAATCGTTTTTGGCTTTTTAATTTAAGAAATTTGAAAAAAAGGATTCTATACCATCTTTAAAATACCGTGGTATAGAGCTCAAAATGAAAAAAATGTCTCTGTGATTGTTTTTTTTTTTACAAAAATACAATGGTTTTTATTTTGGGACTACTTTGACGACTATAATCCAGACTGGGATAACTAAGGCACAATATAGTTCGTTCTTTTCAAACTTAAGCGGCAAACCAAATCATAACAAAGTGAATTGAGGCAAGCAATTTGTTCTTACGAATATGTTGCCCCACGCAAAATATATCAATAGGTACTTTACATTGCTTGTGGGGGACAAAATTCAGAAGCATAGAGTTTTAATTTTCTTTTTTTGAGCATTTTTTTTGCTAAAAGCGTCTGATTGACAATAGACAGCAGTCAGAACATTCTAAACATTGCCTTAGTTTACGAGCAGCCTTGATTATGCTTGGGGTGATTTTTGATTGAGTCATCTTCCGATCAGATAATGAAGTATTTTTGCTTCAAAATTTTGTATAAAATCAGAAAAATATTGTTGTCCGCAGCTCAAATGTATAACAAAACATTTTTTACTTGTTCTTTTATATACGGTATACTATTATAATGTTCTACTGCTTTTCTTAAATTTTTTTGGTGTAGTCACATATCACCAAGCTGGGAACGGTTTGCGAATAAGGTGTGGGCTTAAAAATCTAAAGATGGAAACACAATGTCTTCGCGAACCCAAAAAATTGACGGTTTTCCAGTTTCTCGTCTCCTTGTAAAACTACAAAATAAAGTTTTCAAAACTCTTTCATACCGTATTTTGCATGTGAAAAATGCAGTGAAAAACTGTTCACCTGTTCACGTTGACACATTTCAATGCTTCTGCGTCATTTAAAAAGCCATATTCAGTAGATTTTTAAATTGATTTTCAAAAAATCAAAGAGGGTGGAACTGGAAAAAGGCCAAAAAATTCATTGCATAAATTTTCCAACATCGAAGAAAATGACGGAATGTGTTTTCCCGTAAATTTTCGACTTTGAACAAGCAATTTTACGGGCAATTTTTGACAATCTTTTGATATCAAACACACGTGTTCAGTTCAGTTTGGTTTCCTGCCATATTTGAAAAGTTTATGCCATGTTTGAAAAACAACTGCAATATTTTAAGTACCAGTGCAATATTTGAAAAACTAAAGCATTATTTGAATCACTAGAGAAAAAATTGAAACACTTGTGCAATCCCCTTTCCTATAAGGATCAACTTAAAGTATATAGAGAAAAAAATTGCGTGTAAGCGTGATTTTGTTTTTCAAATGCTTGCGTTTTGTTCAATTTTTCATATGGATTTCATACCAGATAAGCCAAAGCTAACCCAGCATCTCGAATTTTTTTTCACGTCCTGACACTGCGTGTCTCAATTTCTTCACAAAATTCCACGATGCAAAACTTGATTTTTACTCATCCATTACATCATGCGGAAAGTATTGGTGTCTTGAACTCAAATTTTGGAAGATATTTCAACTGTGACATTTTTTTTTGTAAAGTATTAGGGTTTCAAGAGTGCTAATTTAGCCAGTTTTTTGAAATAATTAACGCGAGATTTATTTCGCGCTGCTATTGCGTGAGCGGAATTTAATCAGTCTTAGGAATCGTTCCAAATTGAAATGAATCAAGCCACTTGTACTGTTTAATTTTTTGCTGTGTGCAAAAATATCAGCTTGTAGTTTAAATAGCGTGTAGGGGGTGGTCCCGAAAAAAAAATAAAATAAAACTTTTTTTTTTCATTTTTTATTGAAAATGTCATCCATTTTTGTGAAAGCGATCACTGCTCTATAGACCTTAAATTGTTGTGGAAATTCTCAGGCCTTTGCCTTGGCAAAAGCAGTCTGGTTCGGAATTTGCTAGGGTGGATTGGTTAATTGCTGGAAACAGGGAATACCGATCCCTTTACTTACCCTATGGGGAGCGGTGGTGAAGTGGCTACGTCTCCGCCTCTCAATGATCCTTGCTCGTTGCTTGAGGGTGCGGCAGCATTACCCAGCACAGAAAAAAGACCAAAAAATTGCATGTAGTTCTTAAGCAGGGACACAGCAGCGGTTGGCATTGATGAACTGTATAGCTCGCATGCTTTTATGTTTCTCCTTTTCCCTTATGAAGAAATGGTGATAATAATACTCCCGATGACAGTAGTGCAAGGCGTCAGGTGGCTGGGATAAAAACTCTATTTCAAAGCTCACTTGACGAAAAGTCTAATAAAATGTGCAAAAGGGGGACCGATTATCTACAGATTATCTCCAGAACATATAGTGATTATTTACAGATTATATACAGACTATAAACAGATTATATACAGATTTTATACAGATTCTATGCAATTTATATGCAGATTGTATACTGATTTTCTCAACGTTCTCGCCAATCAGATAGAACGAGTATATTGAAACAAAATTATAATGTAGGCTTTTTATTTAAATTTTTGTACTGATGTTTGATCTGACAAAAAACTTAAATACTATATTGTGTAAATAAGTTGCAGCAGAAAATAAATTGATCTATGTTGATTCTCTAATTTTTTAAATGTTTTTATCACAAAAAATGCGCTGAACAGGTTGATCTTTTGAATGATATTCGAAGAAATTTTGCACAAAATACTTTTCTTACCGCGGAAATCCTTAGATTGCAAAATCTTTTGATGGATCTCTTGAAACTTGTAGTTTGTGGTAACCAATCTTTTTAAGTGAGTTCAGCTCAATATAACATAAAGAAAAAATTTTCCCGATTGAAAAATTTTGTTGGATTTGTCAAAAAAAATTGTTAACTCAAATTTTGAATGGTCAAAATTGAATTTTTTCTACCCGTATAGCTTTTAGGCAATATAATCAATTTGATATAGATTATCTACATATTAATTACAGATGATATGCAGATTATCTACAGCTTTTATTGTATAAAGATTATGCAGATTATCTACAGATTATATACAGGTTTTATACTATAGGAAAATCTAATAACTTGGCGCTAAATCCATTTATTTTTGATGGAAAAAATTGGATTTTATCTGTACAACATCGGTTATTGTTCTCAAAATGGTTGTAGATAAATCGATTCTATACTTACGTTAATCTGTAGATTTTTCTGTATCGATTTTAATCCATTTTTGTCACTGCGGGAACGCTCTCAAATCTTGACGACCTAGGCTTGGACGATCAAACTTATTGCAACTGAATTTCTCTTCCGGTGCTATGATGTCATTGAAATTTGAGCGTAATTGTTTAAAAAAACCGCTCAAATCGCTCAAATCTTGCTTCAAATTAGGTGAAAAATCTCGACTCGGGAACAGTGATGCGCTATTCGCTGTCTGTTAAGAGAAGTTACTGATGAGAAGAGTTTGAAGTATGCGTGTCGTTGTTTTCATTTTAGTCGTTCTGTCAGCTGGCTCAACTGGTGGATGAACAGGTGCAGAACAAGCAGCATCAACTGCCCATAAATGACCTCGTCACAACATCCATTTCCAACTTGGAGGTTACAATAATTACTTTGACATTATTCTTCAATAATAACTGAACCAAAGTTAAACAAAGATAATCGGTCAGTGTAAAAGTAGCACAGAAAGTTCTGGCCATAGTCTTAAAAGAATACAAAAAAGTACATTCAATTGAGTGTCGTTTTTCTGTGTGGTGTGAAAAAAGATCTATAAAACTAGTTAGAAAAAACGAAACAAAAAACGTTAAAAAATTTTAAAAAATTCTTAACGAGGCCAAACTGTGCATTCTGTTCATTGTATGCGGATTCCGCAACAGGCCAAAATCAGATTTGTCGCGGAATCCACATCATTGCTACTTTTCTTTGATCTTCTTTGCTGCTATGGATTCCACAAACAAATACTTAAAACACTGTTCCGCACAAAATCGCTCCTAAAATAGATGAATTTGCGGAATCCGCAAGCGTATTTGCGGAATCCAAAACAGCTTGTGGAGACAAACTGAACAATCAAAAAATAAGACATGTGTCTAGTTAAATTGAGCTGTTGCGGAATCCGCAACTGTGAGCGGAACCCGCAAAATGTAAGTGGAATCCGCAAATTGTAAGTGGAATCCGCATTTTGTTTGCGGATTATGTTTACATAAATGTATTTATGTAGTAGCCTTTAAAATTATATCTTTTAATTCAATGATTTGATTTGATTAGAAATTTGATTAGATGATTAGATTACTAGAATAGAAATTTACTAGAATAGATCAGTGTTTGGGATTAATGGAATCCCAATTACTGACCAGTAATTGGGATCGATGAAATCCCAAATTTTGAACTAACTCGACGATTTGCAATGCATTGGGTTTCTAATCACTCTCAACCTAATGACTCAAAATTTATTCATTTTATTCTCTATTATTCCAGTTTTGGGATTTTATTAATCTCAAATACTGAACAGTATTTGGGATCGATGGAACACCAAATACTGACCTAATTTGGCGATATGCTGTATGTTGTGTTTCCATACGCTCTCAACCCAATGTCTACGATTACTGATTTTATTCGGCGTTATGCTTCCAAAATTAGTATTTGGGATTGACGCAATCACAAATACTGACCCAATTTGGCGATCTGCTGTGTGTTGTATTTCCATACACTCTCAACTCAATGACTACAAATATTGAAATTATTCGGTGTTGTGTTTCCAAAATACTAAAAGATGACATCCACCGATTTAGATAAACAATGTTTTAAGATGTGTTCGTGGATTTAGCTGACAATGGTTAAGTCTTTGCTTTTAAATTCCGCATTGCTAGAGATAAGAATTTCAGCTCAGCTTTTAATTGTTCATATGCAGTTTCAGTATTGAACAAAATTCGGAATCCACTTACAGGTTGCGGAATCCACTTAAATTTGCGGATTCCGCTTACATTTTGCGGAATACACTGACAGTTGCGGAATCCAAAACAACTAGCTATATTCGCTTGTTGAAGAATCCACGACACAACAAATGCGCCGACAAAATTTACGTTACACTCATTTGTACGCGGAATCCACGGAAGTTTTGTAAGTGGAATCCACTTACATTTTGGAACATGTTTAAAGATTAGTGATTACTTTTTGGAATCCAGGAACATACAGACACAAACTCGTTTTAAATTTCAAGTTTTATTCGTATTTTTTTTCGAAAAAGTCAGCATTGACCTTGGTTGCTCTAATCAACTCATAGACTTCAGAAAACAAAGCATGAAGAAGAAACTGATTTTTTTGTTTTTCATATTTTGAGAATATGATAATTATAAAGAAAAGGAGGGTCTATTTATCATGATTGAGCTAGCTTAGTCTCTTTCCCTAATTGGAATTGTGCAGAAAAGGACCCAAATCAACTGCTCTTTGTTATATTTGACCTAAAGTTGGTCTGAAAAGCGAAACCAATCAGACAATTGTTTCTGGAAATACATGAAATTTTTTGGCGTTTTCCAACGCAGCTTGAACCACGCTTGAAAGTCTTTTAAGATCATGTATCTCTCAAGTTGGCGTTTGTTTGGCGTACCAGGTTTTGCGTGGGAAAATACACCACAATCTAAGTTTCTTCCATATCTATGATGTTCAGGTGAGTACAGCCACTTATCAACGAACCAGGGAAACCGTGCCGTAGTTTACTTGGTAAAATTTGATTATAATGGTCTAGGTTTTATGGGCTAAATTGTTGTCTAGGTTTTCTATAATCGCGGTGAATTTAGATAACGTAATGGATTTTCACCTGTCATGCTGACCCGTTTTGATGCAGTTTTTAACTTGAAAAGTCAATTCAAATGGACTTTTTATATGTGAGTTTCAGAAAAAACCAAAGGAAAGGGCTGAAGGGGGGGGGGGCGGAAATCGAAAAGAGCTTTAATTGCTTTCAAACAAATGTGAAGCATCAAAATTGCGGGAAAAATTGACCACATGAAGCTTATCAAAAACCGCAATCTTATGATTTTTGCTTTGATAAAAAAATTCTACAATTTTGAGATAAAATGTCAATTAACATTTGAATTAACAACTTGACTAATTTTCTCACATTATTGTTCACGAACAAACTGTTCTATATTTTCCTAATGCACCTGTTGCATCAAACTTATGCCATTTGGGAAATCTTTCATTTTTATGCCATTTGGGAATTAAGCCATTAAGCCATTTTTCGACGTTTCAACTAGCCATTATTGACAAACATTTTTCAAATCATCTAAAGGTTTCTGTTGTCTTGAGCTCGTACTCAACTTTGTTCCTGTTTTCGAAAGCATTTGTTTTTTCGAAAATTTATGGGGGTTCGTATTTTTGCCAATTTGACCAATTTAGTTTGACGCATAATAATTTTCGTGATGTTTAAGCGTAAGCGGCTAATTGAAAAATTCCAAAATTTTACATAGCGCGAAGGGGAAAGAATTGAGTCTGAAAAAACCAAAAAAAGAGAAGTCGGAGAACATTCAACGCTTCGCCCTGATACAAGCAGCTTCGCAGTTTCTGATACAAGAAAAAATATGCTCGGGTGTTTTATTGTTCAGGCAAATTTCGAAAAGAATTTGTTTCTCTCGTAATTCAATCTCTTGATCTACGAAGGCCCCTGCTTGATACAAAATCCTCTCTATGAACCTTGAACCTCACACGACACCATCAAAGTATTCTCTTTTTGTTCCGACTTTCGATACAAAAGTAACGGAATATTTGTGCTCGGGGGGTGGGTTTTTTTTTCAGACAAATTTTGCCTTTTTAACTAGCCATTTTTGACAGAATTTTTTACATCATTCGAAAGGTATTGTTGTGATAAGCTCAAATTTGAAAAGATATTTCACCTGTGACCATTTTTTGTGAAGTTATGGGAGCTTAAAGATTGCCATTTTGGCCAATTTGGGACAATTAACGCGCGATGTATTTGGCGCTATTAACGCGTAAGCGAGATATAATCCGTCTTAGAAATTGTTCCAAATTGGTTGAAAGAAGCTTATTTGCCATAATTGATTGGTTACATTGAGTGAAATCTATTCTTTTATACTTTATATGGCGTGTGGGGGGATGATTTCATAAAAAAGTTTCAAATTTTAGAATTTTTTTTTCATTTTCTACTACATTTAATTTTTTTTGTTATTAGTGCTCCATAAACCTTGAAACGAGCCGTACTGCTATACTTTGATGCTGAAAGTGTAAGGCGAATTTTTACGCAATGCGAATTTTCTCCTTTTACGCAATGCGAAACAAAATCCCTTCTAAAAGGAACTGAGACAAGCTATTTGGTGATTACGTAGTAGAAAAGGGGCAGTAACACAGTGCAGAATCACAAGAGTGCCAAAAAAATAGTTCAATAGTGCCGAAAATGAAAACTTTGTTTAACAGTGCTGAAAATATGACCAAATTTCAACATAAAAAGTGCGGCAATCAAAAATTAAACAGAGAACGTTTACAATCTTAAGTGACACTCAAAGATTTTGAGCAAAAAAATTTGCTATTTAGAAGTTTTGGCGCCAAAATAATTGTTAAACTTGCAGTTGTAGACATCATTTTGGCGCTGAAATTAGTGTGATTTTCTATCACTAATTTCCCGCACTTTAGAAAATGCGTTTAAATTATTCTGAGACTTTCCCGCCTTTTTCGGCTCTGTTGTACTTCGGCACTGTTGAACGCCCCAGTAGAAAGTAGACAACCGCGCATTCATACGTAGACAATTACTATATTAACCAATCAGAATGGAGGAATGGAGCCAAGAAAGCAAAAGAACGTAATGAAAATACAATAAAGTTTTGTTTCGTAAGCTTGCTTTTTATCTCAGTTTTGAATGGTTAAAGTAGTATTTGTCTACTTGCTGACGAGTATGAGTACACTGTTGTCTAGTTACTGACCACCATCTCTAATTGGTCTTTATAATTCCATAGGCGACTCAATTTTTAAACTTGAAATCTGGCATTTTCAGACTAAATTTCATATAACTTGTCATGGTAACTTCCCAAATGGCATAATTCCCAAATGGCATGAAAATTAAACTTTTCCCAATTGGCATACATTTCAAGTTTTTTTTGTAATTCAAACGTTTTCTATGGATTTCTAATTCTAACATTTCGTCAGGATTGAAAACATGTGAACAAGATTTGGAATTAATTGCGGCTCTTTTCTAGACCACCTTTTGTTTTTTTCTGAAATTCATTAAAGGAAAAATCCATTTTAAATTACTTTTCATGTTGAAATTTGCATTAAAACGTGTCAGCGTGAAAAGGTGAATAAAATTTCACAACATTTATAACATACAAATTGTCGTGTGAACAATTTTTGACAAGCTTTGTTTTGCTATTTTCTATTTTATAGTTTACGGGGGGTTGGGGTGGGAAACTGGAAAAGAGCCTTAATTGCTTTCAAACAAATGTTAAGCAGCAAATGTGCGGGAAAAATTGACCACATGAAGCTTATCAAAAACCGCCCGCAATCTTATGGTTTTCGCTTTGATAAAAAAGTTTAAAATTTTAGGATAAAATGTCAATTAACATTTGAATTGCAACTTGACTAATTTTCTCACATTATTGTTTACGAACAAATTGTTCTAGATTTTCCTAATGCACCTGTTGCATCAAACTTATGCCATTTGGGAAATTTTTCATTTTTGTGCCATTTGGGAATTATGCCATTTGAGACGTAATCGTTTGTCGTTATTTAGCTTACTATAACTATTTGAGACCAATTGAAAAGCAGTCGGAATTTTCAAGGTTTTGCCCAAACACGAGGAGTCTTTCAATCGTATATAATCCATTCTTTTCGAAAAAAAATATATCATAACCATTAAAGTCGAAAATAATTCATTTAATTACGAATTGATTATTATCCCTGAAATTGTAATAGGGAAAAGGAACGATGTAAGAGCTATTGTGCTCCTTTACGGAGACCCACTGATGTGTTCCTCTTTAAGAACTATATGCATATTTGTAGTGTTTGCTGGACTTTTTATTGTATGGAAATGAGCAACAATAATGATGCACTTCTACCCGGGTTGACCTCCATAGACCAAAAATGCTAATCATGCAATTCCATAAGCTAAGTCTATGAAAAAATACTAATCATACAAATTTCATACATTTTGCTAAAATGGTGACGTCGAATTTTCAAAAAACTTTTCTCTGGTTTTGGCATAAAATTCGGTGTATCGTACTACATAAAAAAAAACCTTTTGTCAAAAAATGCTAATCATACAATTTCCATATATGGAAAATGTATGACTAGCATTTTTTTTGACAAAGTATTTTCGAAATTGCCCCCAAATTTTTTTTGTGTTTTTCAACCGCAAATTGATTTTCGTACTCAAACAAACATTTTTTGAAAAAAATATTTGCATGCAAAATTTAATTTTTTGTGTGTATAACGTAGTCCTGGATATACTAATATTGGATTTTTTTTCCTTTTCTCTTCATAACTTTTTTTCAAAAACGCTTAAATTCTTCTTGTTTTGTATGACATGTTTTTCTATGCCTTATCAATTTCTGGTAATTTAAAAAGTCAAATTTTAGAAATCGTCATCTTTGAAAACTTTTGACAAAACTTAAAAGTTCGTTACTTTCTTTATATTATTTGTGTGACACAGAATGATAATAATTCAGGCTATTTCCAATGCATTTTTAATACGAGACGGCCAAGCCTTTGGTTACTACGTTTGAGTAACCAAGGTTTATGTCATTTGTGTTCGGTTACGAACACAACCAAAAAATTTTGAGAAATCACAATGTATAAAATCAAAATTTTTGGTTTATGGAAAAATGCTAGTCATACAATTTCCATATAAGAAAAAATACTAATCATAGACCTTTCATGCAATTTTCTGTACTTATGAAAATGCGTGAAAAGTGTATGATTAGCATGTTTCCATATATGAAAATTGTATGACTAACATTTTTGGTCAACCCGGGTAATGAGAGGTTGAGTCATAACCAGTCCTAACAGGTGTTGGAAAAAAAAACAAACAACTAAAACCCATTTACGAAAAGTAATATAGTATCCTAGCTAATTTTTATGACAAAATTCCGATTTTTAAGCTCATCAAATGAAATTTTCAAGTGAAAATGTTGCTTGGCTTAAGATCATGTTTGTATTGCAAAGGCCTTAAATGATGGTTTCCTACTATTGAAAAAAAACGTTCCGTTTTTATAGGCCAACTTTTTTTCTGTTCTAGACGTTTTGAAGTGTCCCTTCATGATTACTTCTTTACACCGTGCTTGAGTAAAAAATCTGGACAAAATTGAATTGAGCCTCAAAAAATAGTCATCCCCTTTGATGGTCTTGTGATCATCTTTTTTTTTTGTTTTTCGGCTTTAGTTATATTTAGACAGAAGTAATTCGTATTTTGTTTTCTATACGCATTACTGCTCGTCGCCTTCTTAAAGTTCCTTGGTCAGGAAGGCATCTCTGACTAGATTTTTTGGAGCAGGGGAGCGGATTTTCACGACAGTTTTAACAATGTGGTCAATAATTTTTTAGGTCGACCAAACTGATTTTCGCACTTCTCCCAAAACACTAAAACGACATAACTTTCTACACCGCAGAACTATAAAAACCCAAACATGACATTTTAGAGCGTTTTTCGGAAAATTTTGACCAAAATATTGCCTATTTCGGCGTGTGCGCCCCCTCAATTTTTGAATAAGCTGACGTTTAAAAAATTTAACTGTCTGTCAACTAAATGTAGATGTTTGTGTAGGTGGTTAGTGGTTCGAACCTCTCCCCTCACCCTAATTCTAGCATTATCCTTGGTGAGAAATCAACAAAACATTGAGAGACGATGTTCTAGATTCGAATTAAAAGGATGATATGGTGTGTTCTTAACTTATGTTTGGCCTACCCTGGACTCAAAAGTTAAGTTGATGATTGCTTCGCAGGTTTCCCTGGACGCCATTTTGGACGACAACACATCCAGCAGTGCGGCCATTCCTCAACTGAGAAACTCAATCGCCAACATACACGCTCTGCTCCAGTCCATCTTCACCACCGTCCAATCCAATCACTCCACTGCCGACACCCCCGCCACTAACAAGTGAGTGAATGGCTTTTTCCTTATTCCACACATACCCACAACCTCGATTTGATCACTTCTGGGGAAAAAAGTTGGCCTCATTTCTTTTTTTTTTGGCTCCCACTTCCACATCAAAAATCATATTCTGTTCGATAAAAACATTTATTAGGAAAATATGTGGGATTTGTTTTTTTTGGAAAATTTGTTCTTTTCTCAAAAAATTTAGTTTTTCTCGAAAAATTCTCTACAGATATTTGAAAAAGCGGTACCAACGGAAAAGCCGCTCACTCCCCCGTTTGCTTGCATATTCTCCTACCCGCTTCTACATATTTCTTTTTTTCTACAGCCTTCAAAAAACTCTGTGGGGGTAATAATTGACCAACATGTTTGTAGTTTTTCCACTTTTTCGAAAACAATCCTTCCAAAATTGAGATTTTGGGTTCATTTGATAGAATGGATGCTGGAAAACTCCCCTGCATGATCGGCTACGCCCAAAACTTTTTACACAAAAAGTTTCGGCACTCGGAAATGTCAAATTTTCAATATTCTGACTTTTATTTGAAACTTTTTGAGTTTTCTCAAAAACTGGCATCTCAAATCTGATTACGAGAGTAGTACAGATATACGACACTGGGATCGGGGGGGGGGGGGTTTGATCCCTACAGGGATCAATGGGAATAGATTATACCTAATGATCCCTATGTAAAAATTTATACCTAATGATCCCAATGTAAATATTTATACCTAATGATCCCTATGGAAAGTATTTATACCTAATGATCCCTATGTAAAATATTTATACCTAATGATCCCTATGTAAAATATTTATACCTAATGATCCCAATGTATAATTTTTATACTTAGTGAGTATTCCCACTGAACGTTGTGGAAACGGGAATGGAATTAAGTTTTGGTCGGTGCATGTTTTCCCTTCTAAAGTTTGGGGGTATTGGCTTGTTTCCATGTAAAAGGACCTTATATACCTATTATATGTAATAGGAAAGCACCAGATTTTGGCAGCGTAGCTTAACTGTTGGCTGCGGTGAACGATTTCCTTCAAAAATGCATGTTTTATTGCTGAATCTCGAAGAAAGGAAAATTCGTCAATTGCGGCGGCCGCCACCTCTATTTAGGCAAAAGCTAATGATCAATTTGACCGAAATAAGAATGAAAAGTTTCTTTAAGCCCAATGAAAGTAAAAAACAAGGAAAAATTATAGAACACTGAAAACTCTAAAATAATGAAATTGGCTTGAAAATTTCGACATTTCCATTTTCCGTGTCTACAGGAGACTGAAAAAAAAACGTCTGAAATCTATGACAAAAGCTTGGATTTTATAGAAAGGTTGAAAGAGCTAATAAGTTGAAGCGGGTTAAGATCTTGAAAAACGAGAACACTGATAAAAGCCAAAATTGCCCAGAAATATTGTCAAAACTTGTACCTAACTTGTTACTATAAAATTGAAGTGGAACAAAATTTCTTGGGGTCCGAGTAGAGGAAAACGCATGGCGCTCGACTCTCAGCCGAAAGGCGGCGTTTCGAAACCCGTCCGGAAATTGTACTGAAAGGAGGCAACAGTTGCTGGAATGGTGATATCCCCCCATAGATCGATTTTGTATTTTTTATAGTAATCTAACTTCTCGAATTACTGCTATTCAGTTAAAAACTGGGTAAAAATGTCAATTACTAAAAAATGTAGTGTTTAAAATGAAATTGAAAAGTGTACAAAACAGACATTTTAAATAGTTAGTTAATGGGTAAGCATGTGAGTTAGGAAACGTTTCAAAACATGATCATTTATGTAAGCAAAATCAGAAGCATCACCATTAAAGTTTTTATCATAAATCAAATGTGCAATATAAATGCAAAAAGAACCGCACATGGTAGAGTTTGAGTCTTGCATGGGAAAGTTTGTCATCAATTCAGTCACCTGATGAAAATTCTCGTTCAATCGTTTATACAGAGACTTATACAGAGACTCCAAGAAACTTATATTTCAGATGTTTACAGTTCTGAATGAGATCCTGCAACTGGATTTCATCCATTTTTAGACGGTCGAAATTGGAAGGACGTTCTTTGTAACTTTGCGGTCGGAGGTAATAAATACATTGGATGAGCGTATACCCCAAACAAAAATTTCAAGGTTTGCTGTCAACGCGTTTGAGAATTGAAGATCGAGTGAAACTGAGCAGTTAGTAAGTTCTGGATGCAAGAAGTCATGAGCTGCCTGCTGTGTGCTAGTGAGATCAAAACACATAATAAAATGCTGTTGCTAGTTATCCAGAGTGATTCCCAGCCCACAGTGCAACAAACCTAGCGCTGATAGTGTGTTGAAGAAGAGACGTTTATGATCTTGTGTACTGATTGGTGTACTTGCTATTGGTAAACCGTTCCGTCTCAAGGTAACTTGCTCCAATCCAAACTTTTGATAATGAAAAGTATTCGTTCGGTTTGTTCCTAGAAATGCATTATTTGTGTTCAATGCTATTATAATTTGTCTCACCGTTTCACGAGCAAAAATGTCTTCCTGTTGCCAGCTGCGCTGACCAGCTGTTGCAAGAAAAGTTTTTGTAATTTCTTCTTGATATGGGTAGTTCGCAGGAGTTTTGAGCAAAGTTGATTCAATGGCAGAGAGCACATGGTCGGTCACAGTCATTTTTCTAACATATTCGAGTATTTGCAGCTTGTAATGCTTGGCAGCATCTTCAAAAATAATGAGAAAGTCTTCATGAGAACTTTTGTAGGAAAGTCTGAGGGTAACACCGCTCAACAAATGCTTGTCACATGTGAAAAAATCAACTCCAGCGTGTCCATAGAACCAAATTTCTCTCGATTCATGGACCAGTTCTCGTTGAGATGTGAAATCAGCTGCATCTATTGCAGCGGGATTGTTTTCAAAACGATATCCCTGACACTTTAGCCATGAATCCTTGGCTCCTTTGCTGTTAGAAAATTATGTTCCAAAAAAGCTTTTATGCGCAAAATTACTATTGGCATTTGAGATTTTGAGTCCATTAGCAGAGAGGGTACAGTCAGAGAAAAAAGAATACAGGGAGTTGTTTACGAGGATTGGTGAATCAGACACAGTAGGATCAGTGTTGTCGTATCGCAGATCAGCTCCATTTGATTGCGTTACTTTGCATCGTATTTCCAAATAAATTTTTTGCAGGTCAACAAAATTATTACGGTCACCGGTGATTTCAAACTCAAGCATTGGTCCATTGGGTGAATAGACAGGTCCAATTTTTTGATCAAAAGCGTTTTCAAAAGTAATCAAATGAGGTTGTTTTTCAAACAAATCCAGAGAGCTATGGGTAGCTTCATTGGATAACAAATTAGCGATCATTTTTTATGTTTGAGAAAAAATCTGCTCGACTTCTCACTGGTCTGGTTTTTCTTCGAATGGTTGTTTTTCTTTTTCGAGCCCCTACTGACTTTCTTCTTCGTAATCCATTCATTGGTGTCTTTCGACGACGACGTCTACCACCACCGAGTTGTTTTCTTGCAGTTTTTCAATGCTTGTTTAGGAGACTTCTTTTTCATAGCGACATCAATTAGTTCTGGCGCTGCACTCATCAAAAGTTCTCTGCCCAGTTTTTTCGCAGCCGGTAGAATAACCCGTCGTGCAGTCGGTATAGCAGCACGACCAATACCAGCAGCCAAAGCGCCAAATCCACTGCCGCGTTGTCGGTAGTGTCCAGAGAAATGAGGAAGTGAAGCTTGTTTTGCATAATATTGTTCCATTGGTTTTCAATCAAAGCGCTTGAATTTTAGAGTCAACACAACTTTACCAGTTCCTGCAAAGGGCACTAGTCTTCCAGTTTCTGTGCGCAACTGTACCGATATTGATTGTACAGATGAAGTGAATAATTTTTTGTAGTCTAAATTAGTGAAGTTTTTTCGATGATTAGGTTCAATGCTGCAGGCACTACCGTTTTTGATGCGTCTATTTGAATCAATGACGCGTAACAATGGGGCCTTTGCATCACCAACAGTTTGGTATTGAATAATGTCAATATAGACAAAAATTAGACTTGTCCCACTTGATAAGTCATATGGGAAATGAGATTCGTACAGTTCGTTTCCCTCATAAGATGCATCGAAGGAGGGTATCATTTTGTAACCAATGTAATATTCACCGTTCTCATCAAGCTTTGCATTGTAGCCTAACAGACTGGGTATTTGAGGACTTGGGAATGAGATTCCTTCATTTGCGTTCATCCAAATGCTCATGCTATTCGTGATTTCTTGAGGACTCGCATCAAAATGAATTTTGTCTTTGAGTTTTCTTTTTATCTCACTAATCAATTGTTCTATAAAAGTGTACTCTCCTGATTTGATAAAAACTTTTTCGCCATAGTAGGCTCTGGAAATTGTATTCCGATTGCCAGCGTTGGATTTACTGGCTACTACTTCGGATGCTCTGAAGTACGTAAATTCCTCATTAGTAACATTGTTTAATTTTGTGGGGAAAATTATTTCTGAGAGAGCAACTCTCCAATCTCCGTCTAAAGCTATTTCTTCTTTACAAAAATTTCTAAAACTGGCCAAAGTGTTGTCTGGGAAATAATCCATTGATGCTGTTGAAATCAAATGTACAGTAAACTCATCACTGCCCCTTTTTCGTTATAATCAGCTTTGTTTCCAATTAAACTAAGTTCTTTTTCATAAAATTTTCCGCTGATTTCTTCCTTTTCCGCATCAATGAGACTGTATGTTGGAGGGTTTACAGTAGGAATGGCAACTATTTCAAAAACTTCGTCTGTAAAAATCTGCTTGTAACCTTTTCTAAAAGGCAAGTCAGTCTTCGCTATTCGCACATAGACACCAACATAAAATTTTGGTTTCTGTACCAACTTCGACGAACTGTTTGCAATTAATGAAACTAAAGCAGGTACATGTTTTCTTGTGACCTTGTTTGGAGCCAATTTTGTTACTCTGTTAACGCGTGAGTTAATCGTTTGAACAAAACTTTGTAATTTTTCAATATAACTGTAAGTCCATTCAAACTCCAAGTATTTGTAGATAATACTTTTCAGCGATCGAATGTTTCTTTCGGCAAACGCTGATTTTTTTTCACTGTGAGTATTGTATTTGATGATTTCTCGTTTAGTACATAACTTTTCGAACTCTCCTTTAAACTCGGTGCCTTTGTCAACCCAAACTTTTTTTGGTTGTTTTGTTTTGATCATTTTTTTGAAACCTTCGGTTGTTTCCTTAGCATATTTGGTCTTCAGGGGTTCCACGCGTAAATAGCGAGAGAGACAATTGACAGCAACTAACAAATATCGTACCCCTCGGTTATTTTTAGCCAATTTATCAACATAAGCCAAGTCAAGAGACCCAATTTCGTTGATATCGTTAACAATCACTTTTAGCCGAGGATATGTTTTACGAAACAATCCATACTTTGTATGTGATGATTGAGATCTCAGAAATTTTTTAACTTTTTTTGGTGAGAGTTGACTAGCATTTGTTAAGTTTTTAACGCTACCAAATGCAGCTGGACCTTTCGTGTAGAGTAATTTGAGTTTTTTTTCTTCACTGATAGTAGGATTTCTATTCTTTTGTTGACGTCGTCGCAAACGATTCTTTACTGCTTTCATAAATTTTATCATCGTCGTCATCGTCGTCGTTGGTGGTGGGGAAAAATTCTTTTTTCTGGGTTTTTCTTATGTCGGATTGCTTGGTTTTGGATTTGAGAGTTGTCGATCGAGTCTTCGAAGAAGAGGGTTTTGATCTCTTCGAGTCCTCAGTTGTCGGGTTGTCGGAGACGAAGGTGGAAGAAGTTGAGGGCTTAGCTGATTCGCTCTTAAGCGAGCGAAGAATCTGTTTGGCATAAGTGTTGGACACTAAGCTAGGATGAAGATTCAGTTCTTTCAAAATTTGTGGATAAAAAACACCCTCAAGTTTTTTGTTTTGCTGTGTATCGTACAAAAAGGATTCAATTTTAACGAGTGTTGGTTTTCCTTGAATTAGAACATATCCGTCAACGTCTAAAGTCAAGGATTCAACTTTAAACAACTGCTTGAGGACTATGTTTGCCCTTTCCAATTTATTAGCTTCCAATAGCTCTTGAATGGATTCCATAACCTTTCGAAACACTTCAGCGGTTTTTCCATTACTTTTTTCATCGTTTTTTTTCCTGTTCTCTTTGAGCTTGTCTGCTGCAGTGAATTGTATGATTCAAAATTTTTTCTGCTTCATCATCACCATCACTAGTGAAATTAGTAAATACAGATAAATTTTTTTTCTTGAAGATTTGGTACTACATTAAGGGGTTAAAGGAATAGGAGATGTTGGGTTTAATGGTGCTGAAGAGTCATGGCTGATATTTCGTTCTCGAAATCGTTGTATGTAATTGAGTTGAGATGATTTGTCGTTAATTAATGGATTATGAAGGATTTGAGATTGTGGTGCAGTTTTTTCATCTGGAGCATATGTTTTTCGAGGAATGAGGATGAATTCTTCAGCATACATGCCTGAGGTTCTAGTTTTTCAGGTAAATGTAACACGATTCTCCAGTTGATTTAACCAGTGAAATATTGTTTGCCAAAACTACTTTTCGTTTTTCTCGGATACTAAACTTAGGGTCAACAATTTTTCCAAATGATATTTTCTTACTCTCGATGAAATTTTTGTTAGCTGGAACATGTCCCAGAAAAACATTCACAAAACAAACGCAAAGAAATCTAATAAAATTTGAATCAGCTCCTGTCAAAATTGATCTACAATGGTGACTATTGAGCTTTTGCTTCAATATACATAATTCTTTCTCTATCATTTTCAAGAGATGTGATAACTATTTTTGAGGATGGTAAATAGAAAATGGTTGGTGATGGTGGAACTATGTTTGACGAATAACGAAGACATTCTGAATTTTTGGGATCCAAGTCTATCCAACTGATACGCATGACGGAGGAATTTTGCATTATTCAACTGTCTGCCTAAATAATCAATTTGTTGAATGTCTCGAGGTGATTTGAACAAAACTAAGTGAGTTGTATTCAAATCTATTATACGTGATTGCTTACTTTGCTGAAATAAATTGTGCTTGACATAAAAAACATGAACATTTTTATGTCGGCCTGCTGTAGCTAATTTAACAAAATCTTTTTCATTAAAAATTTCTTCACAGGTATCATCAAAGACAATCATACAATCCCGTAAGTTATTAACAATTTCAAAGCTGGATAATTTTATAAATTCAATATCAAATTTGTTGTGAGAAACAAAGGAACGGTATTTGGGTTGATCGTGAAGATAAAAATAAAATATCTTGTTATACGATGGTTAGAATGTACCTTTGAGAAGCATTTGAAAAATTAAATCAGTTTTGCCAGATCCCGAGGGACCTGAAACGGACATAAACAGACGATCTTTTGTTGAAATGATCTTATTCATTATTATAACTTGGGATTGGGTAACATGTAACCAACTGTACTGGATAATATTGAAAGCCAAATGGCAGTCTCGTCACAACTAAGATTGTAAAAAGACAACTTTGAAATAGATAAAGAGAGCAAAATGAAAATGGAACAGACTTGTGTGAAAAAGACAACTTCTGCAGACGGAAGAGAAACAGAATTACAAAATTTCCAAGATCTGTTTTCGTGAGATAAAGACTGTTTGGCACCACCAAAGTCTACAAAGTCGCAATCATTGTTCTCGACAGTGGTGGTTTCTTCAATTTCGAATGTTACTGGAAGACTTTTTTTGCTTAATTGTATCAAGGTTGATAGTTACAACTGCATACCAATCGCCTTTTTTTCTCTCTGTTCTATTGCCGTTTGGTTTGTATTTTATTATATATCTTGCTATATTTTTGTCTGTCAGAAGTATCCGAACAATTTTTTTCTACGTTTCCGGTACTGATTTCGTCTAATAACTCTTTTGGTAAATTCTCACCTGTTAAACTCACATTTTGTGTGTTTTCTTTTGGCAAAAATATTTTTTTGAAATTTTGAATTTTCAAACACGACATGTTAGCAACTAGTAATCACACAAGATCAAAAGAAAATGAAAACAATCAATAAATATATTTATTATGATTCACAAAACTTGGCATATATATATGATTCGTCATTTTGGTTCAACAGGCAAATCAACTCCTCGTTCAATGAAGAAAAACTCATATTTTGTGAATTTGTCATGGTTACAATTAGATTTGAACTTTACAACAATGAGCAGCAACTCTGATAGTGGCTTGAACTAAATGTATTTCCTCAGCGTTATCAGTTTTGACTAATTCTTTCAGTTCAGCTGGAAGCTGATGGTCATGCAAATGGATTTGTCTTCTCTCTCCCAGCTGAGGTTGGAGCCCTTCCAGGTTTAGATTGAACAACGGAATTGACTGGCGAAGTTCCTGGAGTCTGGACATTTTACAGGTGAAAGTAGTCAAGAACTGTAAAAAATTTCCGTAAACTATCGATTTCGATATCGTTCAGTGTAATTTGTTCGAGTTTTTGCAGGAGAGGTTTTCCTCGACAATCTAATATGCCTGTCCGCGTAAGAGTAACTTTAATTCTTGGTGTTAAACTGTTTTCAGGACTCTGATTAGTCATTGAAGCGTAAACCACCAAATTTGGAGATAAGATTGTTTGCATCATTGGACAGTTCATTTTGTAACCAATCGATAAAAACTTTGCATTTTCTACGGGTACAATGCTTTAATAATTGATGCGAGGGAAGTAAATGAGAATGTCGTTTGCAAATATGTTTTTCTTGACCCAATAACTGTTCAATCTTTGGGCAGCCAATATCTTCCAAATTTTTCACGGGTAATTTCAAGTATTCAGCTAATAAAACAGATTTTTGTGTACCTTTAGCAAAAAAATGGGAATTTGGGTTCCTCAAACGAATGCTGTCAAAAATTTGATCCAAGTACGAGTAAGGGTATTCACCTTCGTCCCAACGAAGCCCGTGTAGAAATTTAGATACCCAATTCTACGCTTTTTTCTCTTCTTTTGATAAATTGTTGAATTGAACTGGTGGCAGAAAATGAATTGTATCAATTGTATTAGCAGAGCAAACGGAAAGTTCCTTTATGATCAAAGGTTTCTTGCCACATTTAAATCCTTCAATATCTAAAATAATGAGATGGTTGAAAAACAATTTTTTAGTTTTCTTTCTTTGGGTTAACTTTCACTCAACATTCCAACAAACGAAATAACTTTGGTTTGAATGTTTTAAGAAATAAGCAAAACGCAATACCTGTCACGTGACCCAGGTAACAGTTTTTTATTGGACAAGGCAAAACATATGTGTACCCAGGACCGATATGGTTTTTTTCTTGCAAATATCCTGCTGCGTCATGCAAAATAGCATGTATTCTAAGAAATTTGAAATGTTTCGAGTGTTTGTCGAGCGACGAATTGTCTGTTCCAATTGAACCACCATATGGTCTGTTTTTCAAAACAAAATCCATATTAATATCAGCATCCAAATGCAAACAAGTGGCTAAAAAATACTGAAATCTGACTGATTTGTCTGGATATTGTGATTTTAAGTCTATAAAAATTTCATGAATGAGTTTTAAATCGAAAGTTGAAATCATGTTTACTGAACTCAATATAATAAAAAAGGAATAATGAAAAGTATCAATTAAAACTTAACTTTCTCTTCAACAATAAATTTCACAAATAGCACATCAGTATCTACATCAAGTTTTCCATATCCACTTGTCAAAATATCCATTATTTTACAAAAAGCGGCAGAATGGGGTCCATTAATTAAACTTTCAAATCTTTTCAAAGTTTCTGTATTCATCTCATCTGTTTGAACATGTCTGCTTTCTGTATGTTTCTTTGAAACTGAAGTCGAAATTCTTACGGATTTGCTTGACGTCGACGATGCAGCAGGCGTAATGTATTATCAATTCGTTTCTGTCCCCCAACATCCGGAGATTTCTTGCAAACGTTTTGATTTGGTGAAGTTTGTTTGTTAGATGATGTTGCAGAAAGCAATAAATTGGGTAAACGTTTTTTGATTGCAGTGAAATCTAACAAATCGAGATTGGCTGCAACAGGTTGTGCTGAATAAGTGAGAGCTAGTTTAAGCTTGTCAAATAACTCACTGTTTCCTTTGACATCTTTAGCAGGAGAAATTAAGTATTTGAAGCAAGTGAAAATACAAGGAACACTGAAACATTTTTGGGAAGGAAAAAATTGGTTTAATTGTTCCTCTGAATCTACTTGAATCAATATATGGTAATCAATTTTTTTTTCATTCTCGACTGAAAAAGGGCAATATTCAGATTTGAAGTGGCTTCCAAAAGCATAATTTTTAAAAGTAGATAAATTAGGAATTTTTTCAGTGATAACAAATTTGAAATTTGGTTGAATTTTTTTGAAATAATCAGGTAACACAACTTCGAACATAGCTTCTGCCAATTTGTAAAGGAAAATTAATTCGAGTCGTGCTTGAAATCGTTTGTGTTTGAGGAAAGTTGAGATTTCCTGGCTCGTTTACAGTTAGACTGTGGTTTGTTTTTGTTTTCAACAGTATCAGAAATTTCACTTGTTTTGCGCTCGGATTGACTTTCCCAACTTTAGTAATTTTGAAAATTCTTCGCTGCTTAAGGAAAGTCTTTGTACACATTCAAATTCAGCGCCTTCAGTTGCTTTTTTGAAAACTTTCAGGAATTTATAAGTTCCAGTTTGGTCATATGTTTTCAATGTAGCACGCACTAATCTTTTACTGTTTTCCGAAATATCAAAATAGCCATCGCCAAAATCTTTATCTGCATTTGCTGTGGTGCTTGTTTTGGTTTTATTCATTGTAACGAGTAAATTTTCAAAGTAACTTGATTCAAAACTGAATAGAAAGAAATGAATTGTTTCGATTGATTGTATATGTCTGCAAAAAAATGCGTTGTATCTATTTTAATTTATATACACATGTACTTTATATCGCAGAGATATTGGATTGCAATTTAGTTCAAATGGATAAGTATTTTGTGCATGTACAACTGATAAGAATTTTAATGGATGTTAAAGGTCACAATGTTTAAACTTATTTTTGATACAAGCTATTTGTTTGAATGCAATTTAGATAAACATAGAATACCACGCAAGGTATTATAAATATTTTACACGCCCTCCCTTATTAAACTGATCAAAAACTACATGGGAGGTCTTGAAGTTTCTAATTTTAGAAGAACCAATCCCTATTTTAATCTCTTGAAGCGTTTTCACAATTCATTTCAGTTTCATTTCTCTCCGCGTTACGTTTGTCCTTTTCTTCCAACTTTTCTTCAAAAATGCCTTGTTATATTATTGCCGGATATTCCAATCACGAAAGAACCATTTTTTATGAAACCGTTCACGGTAATTTTGTAGCAATAATTAACGAAGAAAAAAGTTTCAATTCTGATGAGTGGACTTGTACTCATCACGTTATGATTCCCAAAATTTTTTTACATTTATTCAGTAAACTTTCCTTAAAAAATTCAAAGAAAGACGAAGAACTGAATATAAAGTATTTGAGTTACCTTACAAATTCTGGTAAATATACGGATCCTGACGAGCCTCTTGCTCTTCAGGTTGATATTTCAACTTTATCAAAACCAGTAAAAAATTTTTTGTATAAATACGATTGTGATGTTACTCCGATGTGTGAAAACGAGTTAGAATACTTTGAAGAAATTGAATTTTTTGATCGTTTATGGGGAATGGAACAGATTGAATCACCATCATTAGTTACCACGAAAGCTTCTAGATACCTTCTCCTACAATGTCACCATGGCTTGATGAACCAGATTCTTCAACTCCTACGCGCACCCCCGAAGTGACAGTGAGTAATCATATGGAAAATTTGACTCCTTCTCTATGCCTTGCACCAAAGAAAAAACGGAAGCTAACAACACTAGAGAAAGCGCAGGAGTATTTGGACCTTATATAACTTTGAAACTGAGGTTGAGTTTTATTGATTTTTGTTTGTTTTATTTGTGTATAATAAATTAACTTTAAAATTGAGTTTGAGATTATATCTTGTGTTTGTTCATATTTTATCACACGATTGTGTTCTGATTAAAAATTTAGTTTAAAAGCCTTTAAAATTTGAAGTTAAAAAATCATTTCTTTTTCAATTAATTGACTTTTTTTTTTCAATTAAAAACAAAAAAAGTCCATAAAATTTTCATTTTTTCCACAAATAGGAGTTAACATATTAACATTGAAGTTCTTATTTACATTAGTGATCTTGAGAAAAAAATTGAAAAGCATCCATATATATGCTAATTTTTAGAAAACAAGATAAAAAAATATCAATTTCGTTTTTTGAAAAAAAGATAATTAACGTCAAAAAAATCTGTAAAAAAATACTTTTGGATAAAAATTTATGTTGTCATATGTTTATTTGATTAGTTATCATACAAATTAAACATAATGAAAAAAAGTATAAAAGATGTTTAAAACCAACTTTTTGATAAAAATAATAATTTTTTTAATGCTTTTTAGTTAGAAATTTGACTTTTTAATTACAAAAAGGAAAAAAAAGCATTAATTTTTTCTTTTTCTACAAATTGGAGTTACCATTTGATCATTGATACTGTTGTCTCCAAAAATGATCATCATGAAAAAAATACAAGTATTCATCATCATGCTAAATATTTGAGAAAAATCATAAAAATCAAATTTTTTAATTGATGACTCATCGTTTTTTCATTTTTCCGAAAAAATGCGATTTTCAACCAGAAGACCCATTTTTTTATAATGAGCAAGAGGTGTTATTATGAAAGTGGGTTGAGGGGCACGACTAATGAGATTGTGGGAGTAGATGGTTTTTCAATAGTCTTTGAGAAAAACGCTAATCCCCTTAATCCCCCCTAAAACAACAAACTCATTTTTCTTTTCAGAAAAATATTTTTTCGGACTTTTTTTTCAAATCGAAAGACAATTGAGACAAATTTATGATGACATGGACCGTGCGACCGCTCCGTGATTAACATCATTGATAACAATGCGCCTGGAAAGTTAAAAAGCTGTAATTTTTCAGTTTTTGCTTTACTTATTCATCATTTCAACTGTTTTTGATACAAATTTTGACATTTTTATAGGATGTTCTGTCCACATGACAATTGGGATCTTTAGGATCTATCATGTGTTATGACATGCTCAACTTTTATTCACAACTTCGAAAATTTCATCAATTTATAATTTGAATTGATAAAATATAAAACTAAAACTTTTCTCTCTTGGCTCTAAAACCTTTTTGGATTAAAATTTAGCTCAAACTTGGTTTGTTTAGATTAGTTTCTATCGTTTGTAGTAATTATTAACAATTCAAACAACAAATAATCTGTTTCGCCCAATCGAATTTGAGTTTGACAGTTATGGCGGGAAATTCAAATCTTATTCAAATTTTGGCGGGAAAAGAGTTCAAATTCAAAGTTAAGCGGGAAAAGCTATTCAAATTCAAACCGAGAAGGTAAAAAGGAATCAAAGCGCAGTAGTTTAAACCTTTTGGTGTTTGGTTGGGATTCATTCCCTTTCCTGCTCCGCTTTAAAACAGTTCCAGAGCGAAATGGGTTTCAAGTGTAACTATTGTTCCAAAGTTTTTACAATAAAAACGAATAGATCTCGTCATGAACGAAACTTTCACGCTGTTGAAAAAGAATTACCCGTTTTTACTTGCTACCATTGTAGTTTTAGCAGTTTACTGCTATCAAAATTACAGCAGCATATTGAATCAGATCATCAAAAATTTAACAAGTTATGTCGGTATTGTCGGCTTGGTTTTTGTGATCTTAAAGATTTCAAGGATCACATGCAATCAGAGCATCTGTTACCTGTTTTGGATCAACAACTTACATCACTCAGCAACCCCTCTAGCTCAATCACACAGGCAGGCGATATTGATAACTTTCCAGCTTCAATTGAAGTTCATGAATCAGCCATGAAAAATACGTTAATGACTTTTATTATTCCCAACCAAAACATTGAACATGATCTTATCGAATTTATGACCTTGAAAAAAAATGAGATTCAAAGTTTGATATTAGATAGAACCTGTAATGGACCCTGCAAAGTACAATTTTCGGCTAAACTTACTTTAATCAAGCATGCTACTGTTGTTTCGGACCAAAGCGTGCAACAACTTGAAGACGAACGCGTTGAAATTTTCGCTAATTCTATGATGACTCCCCTATATGCAAACGGTTTGTCTGATGAATTATTTCTCGAAATGCTCGGAAAAATGGAAGCTGTGTTCCAGAATTTTTCAGCCCATGGTAGCGGCTGGGTTCTGCAGCGTGTAAATGAGCTTTATATTAAAATCGGAAAAGTGTTACCAATCAGAGGCTCTTCGTTTATACCTCTCCCTGCAAAAATAGCAAATTCGCAACAATTGATTAATATTCGTAATCACAACGACCACAATTGCTTTTTGTTATGCTTCACTGCCGCCTTTCATCTTAGATATAAGCCTGATCTAATTGTCGGTAGGTTAGTTGATCCTAAACTTGAAGAGACAGATCCATACACCTATACAAAGCCCGGAACGCATCAGGCTTCTGATGATTTCGTTATGTCTATGAGCTTGAACATGATTCCTCAATTCGAGTGACTTAATAACGTTCAAGTAAATGTGTTTCAATATCAAAAAGGAGATCTCATTCCAATGATTGTCTCAAAGTTTGAAAGTTCAGATAATTTTATCATGGATCTGCTTTTGTTATATGAACCCGGAATGCACCACTTTGTTTTGATAAAAGACCTGCTCCGATTTGTTTGTGAAGTTCGAAAGCAAAAAGTCCGAAGTGTCCTGCAGTTGTGTCGTAACTGTTTTCAAATTCATTACAATGAAATTGATCATAAAACGCATGAGCGATTATGTAAAGATCATGAACCAGCTGTCGTGATAATGCCAACAGCTGAAAATGGCTGCCACAAGTATAAATTTAAAAACTTTCAAGCTCTCTGGTATGCACCTATTGTTGTTTATTTTGATTTCGAATCGTTCCTGAATCCCGTTACAACATGTATGAGCAACCCACAAATTTCCTCATCTCGCGTTCTAGAAAAACATGAACCCTCCGGGTATTCAATGGTTGGTATTGACCATGAGTCCTCAGATCCATTTTTCTTTAGTCTTGACAGCTCTGAAAATTGTTTAGAAAATTTTATCAAAGAGTTACATCTATTAGCCCGCGACGTTTACATCTATAAACGGAAAGTGCCACATTATTTGGGAGATCGCAGCCAAATGTGTAAAGAAGAAACTTTAACCTGTTGGATTTGTCAAGAAAACTTCAGTGAAAACGAAGAAAAGTGCCTGGATCACTGTCACTCTTCGGGAAAATTTCTAGGATGGACCCACGACAAATGTAATTTAGCGCGAAGAAACATAAATTACATTCCAGTCGTTGAACACAATTTGCAGAATTATGACATGCATCATATTTGTTTAGCTCTGAACGAATATGACTCGCGTAGTACAATACAAGTCATTCCATCCACCGATGAGAAATATATTTGACTAATTATCGGAGTAGTGGTTAAAACCATTACACGAAAAGATCAAACAACACAAAACATTTATGAGAATCTTCGTTTTATAGATTCTTTCAAGTTTCTAAACTCATCACTACAAAAGTTAGTTGACAACTTGCCTGACAACAAATTTACAATTCTGGAAAACCACTTTCAAAACGTAAGCCAGACTTGTTGAACTCTCATACGTAGAAAAGGATTCTATCCTTATAATTACATGACCGACCGTAAAAAGTGTGACGAAAAAGAGTTACCGCCTCTCGAAAAGTGGGTGAATAGTTTAGACGGAGATAAAATTGCTATTAGTGCTGATAACTTGGTTGAAGCAAAAGAAGTTTTCAATCAATTTAATTGTCAGAACCTGCGCGACTATCATGACTTATATTTGTCATGTGACACATTGCTCCTAGCCTGTGTCTTTGAGGAATTCCGCTCTATCAGCTATGAAACATACAGCCTTGATTGTGCTCATCATTTCACCGCTTCCAATTTAGCTGGTGACGCTTTCAAGCGGGTATGTAAAGCTGATGTTGAATTGCTAACGGATCGAGATCATTTAGACATGGTTGAAAAAATGATGCGAGATGGTACTGCATCAATCTTTGAAAAACGACAGTTCACTGCAAACAACAGGCAAATGAACGAAACATTTAATTCGAGCGAAGATACTACCTATGGCTTCGTGGTTGATGCCAACAACTTATACGGTGGAGTAATGCAAACTCACAAACTGCTTGCACGTCATTTCGAGACAATCGGAGTTAGAAATGAAAGAAATAATCAAAAAAACGAAGATGAGAATTCCATGTCAATAGAAGAAATTTTAGCAACCCCTGACGATTCAGACTACGGTTATAATGTTGAAAATTCAAATACCCTCAATTGTTGCATGAAAGTCACCGTGACTATCCACTGGCACCCACTAAGGTAGTTGTTCAAAAAGATTGGTTGAGCAGATACCAAACAAATATCTCAGAACAAATGAAAAACAATGAAAACTGTGGACCCACAATAGGTAAAGTGAAAAAACTTTTACAAACTTTACATGATAAAATTCATTATATAATTCATTATAAACTCCTAAAACTCTACGTGAAGCTTGGCCTTATCGTTACAAAACTGTATCGCATCGTAAAGTTCAAACAAGAATTGTGGCTCGAACCGTACATAACTCTAAATACAAACAAACGGAAAGCGGCAAAAAACAAGTTTGAAGAAGCCCTGTTCAAACTATTGATCAATTCAATTTATGGAAAAATGTGTGAGTCAAAAAGAAAAAGAATGAAAATCAAGATTTTACGAGATGCTGAAGAAACAATGCGAAATATAAGTAAGTTTGAATTTGAAACCTACAAAATTTTTGGCGAAGACATGGTTGCATTGACATTAGCACCAACGAAAATCAGATGGGATGTACCCACAATTGTAGGAGCGTGTATACTAGAGCTAGCAAAGTTTGAGATGTACAAATTTCACTACGAGGTTATGAAGCCCAACTTCAACTGTCACCTCTTGTACTCAGACACTGACAGCCTAATGTACGAAATAATAACGGAAAAAAACTCCAATTTTTATGAGAAACTGTACAAGAAACGTGAAATTTTGGACAACTTTGACTTCTCCAATTATCCATCGGACCACTTCCTCTACAATGCAGAAAACAAACTTACAGTTTTAAAGTTTAAAGACGAATTCCCGGGTGATATAATTACAGAATTTGTTGCATTGAAGCCAAAGCTTTATTCAATACTATTGCAAAGTAAGTACATTTCCTTCAAAATTACCGGCTCAAAACTGTTCAAAGAGCGCTTTTTATTTTCAAAACTTAAAAAATTTCGAAAAATTTTTCAAAAAAAATTTTTGAAATTTTTTGAAAAAAAAAATGTCAAAAAATTTCGTTGAAAAAACTTGAAAAAAAAAATTAAAAAAAAAATTTCGTTGGAAAAAAAATTTGGTAAAAAAAAATGTTATAAAAAAAATTTTGTAAAAAAAGTTTTTTCGTCATCAAAAAAAAATTGGAAAAAAAAATTTAAAAAAAATTTTATTAAAAAAAAAATTTTGGAAAAAATTTTTCATGGAAAAAAATTTTTGTGAAAAAATTTTTTTCTAAGTGAAATTTTTTTAGTTGACTTAGGTTTTTTTGTGCTTCTGTGGGTGGGGTTAAGAGGGGAGGGGAGGTATAGGTTAAATGGTTATCACTTTTTTTTAAATGAGGGGGGGGGGGTGTGGATCTTCTGAAAAGGATGCGTTCATACTTTTTTTATTTTCAACTTCAAGTAAAGTTTAAAAACAGTTAGATACAAAATGATTAGTGAGCATCATTTTTTTTATAGATACACGGAAGCACTCAGCAAAAGGAATCACTAAGGTGACTCAACGGTTGCTAACTCATGAAAAATACAACGAAACTCTCGCGTCTGGAAACCTTCTACGAGCTGAAAATACTCGCATCATCTCCGAGAGGCACATTCTGAACACTGTTCGAGCAAACAAAATCGCATTATCAGCATATGATGATAAGCGGTACATCCTCAGCGATAGTATCTCCACATTGCCATACGGTCACTATAGAACCGTAAATGCTTCTATCTTTCCCGATAGCAATCAGGATGATGATGATGATGATGATGATAGCGAAAGGAATGAGAGTGAAAATAATAGCACCAGTCACCACAAAGATCAAGATTTAGACGATTGGCTGAAATGTTTCGAGGAAGAAGAAGAATTAGTCGACTGGGATCAGCAGAGCTCGATCCAAGAAGAAATCTTCACGCAGGATACGAATTATGGGTCAGAAGATAGCTTTCTTGTGTTGGATACTCAACCGAGCCAATCGTTGAGAGACCTGTTAAATAGTATCACCAGCTATGAAGCTCCAGATCCAGGTAGAATTCGTGTCACGGAAATTGCTGAGAGTGATATTGAAAGCGATGATTTGGTTGATCCAAATGCAGTTACTTCTTCTTCGTCGTCAGATGATGAATGGTACTTCGACCGCGAAGCAGTTGAAGATTCAGCACCGCAGTCAAAAAGACGTAAAACAAACAAAAAACTTCAATGTTGTGTGTTTGATTCAAGTTGAACACAAAATTTAATGTTGTAAATTAGTGTACTATATTATACTTACTTTCCACGTTTGTTCACTGTTAGGTAATGGCGGGCTACTTTAAATCCACTTTTGGTTTTGTGTTACTATTTTATCTGGAGTGGTTTTGAGAGTTTTTTTTTAATTGGAATTAACACCAAACTGTTTTTGGTGCATTTAACCGACACTTGTTTTAGAAGATTGTGTGTATAATTCAACCATTTCAGTTTATATCTATTTTCACCAAGACCATAGATTTTGTGGAAACATTGAAAGAACCAATTCGCAAAGACCTTCAACAGCAAAACACAATTAATAGCTTTAGTTCAATTGGAATACAACATAGCCGAGTTATAGGTGGCGGGAAGAAATAAAAGTACGATTTTGTTTTAACCAACACAACTTTCACATAGGGATCATTAAGTATAAAAATTATACATTGGGATCATTAGGTATAAATATTTTACATAGGGATCATTAGGTATAAATATTTTACATAGGGATCATTAGGTAGAAATATTTACATAGGGATCATTAGGTATAATCTATACCCAATGATCCCTGTAGGGATCACCCCCCCCCCCCGATCCCAGTGTCGTATATCTATACTACTTACGAGTTATGGGAAACTCCCCTGCATAAGCGGCTACGCCCAATGGTTTTAAACGATCAGTTATGTACCTCGGAAAAGTCAAAATTTTGATTTTTTGACCGCTATTTCAAACTTTTGACTTTTCAGAAAATCACCCCCCCCCCCATATCATAGATTTTGGGTTCAATGGAGAGAACGAGTTTTAAAAAGCCCCCCCCCCCCGCATAAGCAGTTCAGCCCAAACGTTTTTAGAGGAAAAGTTATGGTCCTTCAAACAATCTACATGTTTTTTTTTCGATTCTTGAAACTTTTCGACTATTCTCGAACACTACTCCTCCCCCAAGTCTGAGATTTTGGGTTCAACCGAAAAAGCAGTTCGTATGAAGCCTCCCTGCTTAAGCGATCACTCCTGAATGTTTTCCAAAAAAACGTACGGGTCCTCGGAGTATCAAATTTTTGTCTGTTTTTTTCAACGTTTTTGACTTTTCTAGAAGAATACCCCGCTTTCAATCGAAAGAACAAGTTAAATAGGCTCCCTGCATAAGCGGCCAGGCCTAATTTTTCTCCACAAAAAGTAATTGTCTTCGAAAAAATTTCTCCCAGAAATGAGATTTTCTGTTCAACCGAAAAACAAGTAATGTGAAGCTCTCCCAAAAAAGCGGCTGCGCCTAAAGTTTTTTCTACCAAAAAGTTATGGTCCTCGTAAAAATCAAATTATAGATTTTTGAGCGTTACTTGCAACTTTTCTAGTTCTCTCGAAGACTACCCTCCCAAAACAAGTTTTATGTGAAGCTCCCTTAAATAAGCGGCTACGCCCAAGTTTTTAAACTAAAACTTTGTGGTATTCAGAAAAGTCAAGTTATTGATTTTTTGAGCTTTTTTGCGTTTTCTTAAATTTTCTCAAAAACTAGCCTCTCAAATTGAGATTTAGGTTTCAATAAAAAAAAAGTTGATGTGAAGATCCCTTGAATAAGCGGCTACGCCAAAATTTCTAACCTAAAAATTTTCATTAAAAAAGGTTGGAGAAGCTCCCTTGTACAGGCGCGACATCCAAATTTTCGAAAAAAATAGTTATAGACCTCGGAAAAGTCAATGTTTCGATTTCTTGTCCATTTTTTGAAAATCCCTGACTCTTCTTGAAAACTACTCTGCCGAATCTGAAAAATACAGTGGGAAGCATTAGTGTATAAGCAGCTACGCCTTAATTTGGTATGGAAAACATAATACTTTTAAGAAATTTGCAATTTTCCAAAATTTTTTACTCCCATTTTGATAAAGAAACATCTAAGGCTTTAGTAGAAACCCAAGTTTCGAAATTTCAAATATTCCTATTTCATACCGCATTACAACAAAATCAAAAAGTATCAAATAGGTACCCTTAAATTTAGCTAAGCCCTAGTTTATTGGTGGCGAAGACGTTTTTGCAGATCTTAATGTTGCCGGCCCAGAGTTGATGAGGTTCGGATAGTGGAAGGGGACTTTTGTGTGGTGAGAGTTCGAGTTCTTCAGGGGTTTGATTTGATTGAGTTTTATTTGTTTCATTTGATTTAATTATGGGTGAGAAAAGATTCGTCTCTGGTAACAACAACTATTCGGAACTATTCGCAGCGAAAGCAGATTTGTATGCTTCAGTTTCACCAAATACACAACTGCCAATTCAGAACACAGCGTGAGTGCCAAAAAGAACGGCACCGCCCAGTCTCGAACCAACGCCGAAGGGACGAACACCATGAGTAATTTATCATCGCCTGCAATTGACGAGTTGACTGAAAATGCGAATCAGAATACAACCTCGGTTATTCGTGACTTATGTGAAAAGTTAATGAAAACAGTTACACCAGCAGAGCTACTGGAAAGAATTGGACAGCTGCAATCTGCGTCACTGCAAACTGTCTGCTGCTTATCTGGTGGTGGGTCGGACGAGGTGTTGTCAGCCAGTCATTGGCTAGCTTCCATGGCTGTTATCTCGGCCAATGGGAGCAGCCAGCAAAATAGTAAGAGTGCAGTGGTCCAATCAGAGTGTGTGAACTGGGCCCAAGTGCATGCCACCACAGCCGACATAGAGAGCGAGTTGGACAAACGCATTGAAACTCATCTCGAAAGGATAGAACAGTTCTGCACACTCATATCAGGTAAGTTTGCACAAGCCTTAAGCGCTTCTCAATCAGAACCGCGCAATGCAACTTTCTTTCCGCATTTTTAAGATACATTTAGATTGTATTTGAATAAAATTGTTGATAAAATTAAATTAATCGAGGCCACATTACGAGGCCAAGCTGTGCGTTTTCTGAATTGTGAGCGGGTTCCGCAACCGGTCAAAATCAGATTTGTCGAAAAATCAGCAACATTGTTACTTTTCTTTGATCTTTTTGCTGTTTGAATTCCACAAACAAATAGCTTAAACACAGTATTCATACGAAATTGGCTGACTCCGGAAATGTTGTGGAACCCACAAACAATTAAGAAGAAATTTGTTTTTTTTTTTAAATTTCTGCTATCGCGGAATCCGCTGCTGTAAGCTGAATCTTGAACTTGAATTTGCATTCATTTAGGTGATATACGAAAACTGGTGAAAAAGATATACAAAAATCATTCCAATAACATCAATGACCCGCTGCTGTAAGCTGAATCTTGAACTTGAATTTGCATTCATTTAGGTGATATACGAAAACTGGTAAAAAAGATATACAAAAATCATTCCAATAACATCAATGACATACGAGGCATGTCCTGAAAAACCGTTACATAAGTTGCGAAATTATATCGACTAAGAGTGCAATCAGAAACAATTTTCAAGAGTAAACTATTGCCCTTATTGAAATGGCAGTAAAAAAGTTGTAGAACTAGCTGACGTTCTGAAAGAAAATTGTTTTAGATAATCTGGAGTAAATTGATTCGAACTGAGAAAAACAAAACATTTTAATGAAAAATTCCTCTATGATCGCTGCATAGTAAGTGTGCGCGACGCTATTAAAAGCTTGATTTTTAAAAAATTGATGCGCGTTACCCTCCGTGTAAATAAAGATTCAAAATTTAGGGTGCTAATTGGGCTCTTCCTATAAGTTGTGAAAAGTTTTACGAAGATTCCGTGGGTTTGTTCAAGATTCGTTACTTCATTAAATGGATTCGATTAAGAAAAATTTTCGATGTTGCACCATAAGACATAAATCCTAATAGTAAGTCCTTGTGGTTCTTATAAGTCCTTATGTAAAAAAAAAAGGGATGAATACGAAAACACACATCTTGCTCCAAATCACAGCTCGTTGAATTTTGATAAATTCTTTCAGCACTGTGTCAATCTGATAGTCACTTTTCAGTTTATTTTCGATATCAATTCCAGATATTTAAAGACAGATACTACTTCTAAAGAATATTTACCGATTAGAAAAATATTGTTGTCACAAGTTCAACCAAGTTTCTTTATCTGGCTATATGATTCATTAATTAGCGATTTGTGAACAGTGCACCATTTGAATATATTGTTTAGTTTAGCCTGAAACCTGGAATGTTTGGAAAAGTTATCGGCACCCACTAATAATGTATCATCTGCAAAAAAAGTAGTGTTTCACTCAATGGGTGCAAGCAAAACGTTGATATGTATCAAAAAAAAAAGAAAAGCGCTTAAGACCTATCCTTGATAAACACCTTCTTTACACTTAATGTTTTCTGATTTTTATCTCAGCTGAATACAGATTGTTATCTAGTTGATAGATAACTTTCTATCAAGAGTGATTTCTTACCCCGAAAACCAAATTTTTCTATTTTTCAATTAAAATTCTGCCGTCATTTGTATCAAACGTTTTCTTGAAAGCATTGAAATTTTAAAATCCGAAACGTTTTTTGTTATAAGCATCATATAATCCCGTTGACGCATTTCTTTGATTACTGTTTTCTCGCCAACCTAAATGTCTTGTTATTTTCAATGTTCGGTTGCTTTACTCACCTTTTATGCAGACTGTTTTGCTTATTCATCAAGTTTTTGATTATTGTGGTTATCCAAGAATTTTTACTCAAATTGCTTTTCGGAGTTTTTTTTAGGACGGAACAAATCAATTTAAAGACTGGTTATTAAAACCTTCACGTTCAGATTGTTCAAGTAAATCAATTTGTGACGCAAGCTAAAGAGAAATTTAATATAAACTCGTCATTGTTCCAAAAGCAAAAGCTAAAACTATTTCGCAAAAACTTATTAGAGTTTGATTTTTTACATAAGCCTAAAAATTGTACTCTCTTGATCAAAGTGTTCACTAAAATTAGAGGCAAATTTATTTACAGTTAGGTCCATACTCGATATCAAATGATCAATTGAAGAACTTGACATTGAATTAACCCTCGTAGATGAATAGTTAATAATAATTAAATCGAACGTTTTCAAACGCCTTTTGTACTCAACAGTTTGTTTTTTTTTGAGAATTTATGCAATTTGAAACCATCTATGAAAATCAGTTTACCTTCTAATCTGTTTAATTTGAACAGGATTAGTTCGTGTTTTTCCAAAAAAATCATTAGAAGGCAATCACTTTCAATGATTTTTTGGAAAATTGCGAATTAATCTTGTTCAATTTAAACAGATTGGAAAGTGAACTGATTCTGATTGCTGGTTTCAACATAAATAATCTATCAGAAAATAAAAGACAAACTGTCGAGAACGAAATGCTGTTGGAATCATTTGATTTAACTAGTAATAACTATTCATCTTCGAACTTCACAATGATGGGAACGCCATTGTCGGTAGATGGTAGCTTGTGACAAGTTTTGATGTCAACTGGCACAAATTTGAAATAAGAAAAATTGAAAATTGACATTACACACTGTTGGGGTTCGGAGTTGGGGTTCAGCGGAAAACTGTGAAAGACCAGGCAATCCTTGCTGGTGTAGCGTTCTTGTTGAACCATCTTTCCTTCTAGAGAGCTTACAATTTCCTTCAAATCCCAAAAATCCGAACCATATTGATCCACAAATTTTCTCTATTTTCGGAATTCCTACATCCTTTCTGATCATTCGCTTCTCCAGAGCAACTTTTATAAAAAAAATTATAAAAAAATAATGCCGCCCTATATTTTACCCTCATGTTGATCCTCCATAGTTTAGTTTAAGCAAACTGTTTTCGCAGTGTTTTTAAACAGTAAATCAAGTGCTTTTTTAGTGTTTAAAAGTATAATTTTTTAATCCAGAGAAAAATGCTATGTTTTGAAAACTGCGTTGAAAGTGAGATCGACTGATTTCTAGCTGCACAATCCGAAATTTGTCAGCAGAATCCGCAATTTCTTTTTATCAAATATTTTACATCATCAAATTGAAAAAAAATTGTGCAGATTAGGTAGCTGGTCAAGCCCTAAAAGCACGAAGTAAAATTTGAACAATTTTCAAACCACGTAGTTTTTTCTTGGAGCTCAGGACGACAAAACTTTTCGTGCTGTTTAAAAGAGTAAAAAGATGGTGAAATTAGTTCAAAATGATTAGTTAAAAGGTCGAGTTTATTTGGAGATAAAAAAGAAACAGAAAACAAAATTGCTTGAAACATTCAAATAAATTTTTGGTATGCTGTCTTTTGCGAGTTTTCAATTAAAATTTTAACAACAAAAAGTTTAAAGCCTTCGAAAATTGATAGTTTTTTTCTGATGGTACAGTTTTTTGACTGTTTGCTTAGAAATGTTATAATAATCATAATGAATTGTTTCCAAACGATATTTAGTTACAGAATTTTTTAAATAAAAATTTACAATTACAACTAGGAAGTACATGGGAGAACACCATTAAATCAGCACGGACTGTATCAGGTGTCTCATTTTTCAGGTGTAAGAAATAGACACCTGTAAGAATGTAAATGCAATAATGTAAGTGTAAGAAAACTATTTCAATTCTTTTTATACAGTTCATTCAAAAATTGAGGCCGTTCGCGTAATTTAAAATGATACATAACTGCTCGTTAATGCTCTGGACTAAATTGGCCAAAGCATTGAATGTTTCAATACCGTTTTTTTTTGCTAAAATAAATACTGAAAAAGCATAAATTTTGACCATGAACGTCATTTTGCTGTTGAAAAAAAAACACAAAAACAAATTTTTAGGGCAATTTCAAAATTACTTGGAAATGCATATATGGAAATTGTATGATTCGCACTGTTTTTGACAAAACTTTTTTCTTTTTATTTGGTACAATACATCAATTTTTAAGCCAAAACATAAAAAAATTTCTTCGAAAATTCGATGACACCAGTTTAGCAAAATGTATATAATTTATATGACTAGTATTTTTTTCATAGACTCAGTTTATGGAATTGTATGAGCAACATTTTTGGTCAATGGAGGTCAACCCGCGAGTTTCACAGCTCGCAGAAATATATCCAGAGCACGGCGTGTTGGCAATTTTATTTTTGTCAGGTTTTCATAAAAACAACTGAAAATATTGATCCTCTTAAACTTGAACTCAGGGAGCTGATATCTTCAATGGAGATTAATTTGTTTCCGATGAAAGCTAGAATGTCGATCGCCCAAACTTGTCTGATTAAAAAATATAGGTATTTAATTATTCCGCGGCATTATTGTTCTCGAAAACTTTTCGACAGTTTTTTCTCCGTCACTTTTTGGGTTAAATGAACTGCATTTGAGAAAAAGCGTTCCAAGCGGAACCTTTTCTCTCAAGATACTAAAAGTTTTACGCTTGTTTACCGGTAAAAATCATGCAGCAAAAAAGTATGACAGGGTCTCATCAACCAAGCAGCCCTCTCGTAAAAGTTGGTGTTACTCGATGATGTGAAACATTTCACAACACTGAAGTTCGCACAAAAAAATATCGTTGATCAGTTTTATGTGTACAGTTCCGTTTTTGCCTCCCCGAGTCGAGATTTTTCACCTAATTTGAAGCAAGATTTGAGCGGTTTGAGCGGTTTTTTTAGACAATTACGCTCAAAATCTTGCTTCAAAATGAGCGGTTTGAACGGTTTTTGAGCGTTTTTTTTTTAGATAAACCGTTCAAAAACCGCTCAAACCGCTCATTTTGAAGCAAGATTTTGAGCATAATTGTCTAAAAAAACCGCTCAAACCGCTCTAATCTTGATTCAAATTAGGTGAAAAATCTCGACTCGGGCATAAACATCATTAGCTAGTGATAATATAGTGGACGACAACACGTGCAATGAAAATTTTTTGCAGGGCGGATTGGGGTCGGGGGAGGGAAGTTTTCTGACGCCTTTTCTCAGGGACTCGACCCCCTGCCGACCAAAAGGTTCATCAATCTGGTACTATGTTAAGACTTTCATTTTTGGTTGATCGACTCTTGAGCTTTCCAAAAAAAGTTCAAGATTGGCTTGTTTTTTCGTTTTCTTAGACGCTTTGAGGGTTTTGCAATTTAGTGATTGTAAAATGAATACTTTGCAGACAACACATCAGCTTGTGATATTACTGCATTCTGCGCCGAAGTGTTCGAAGTGGCGGAACGACTGAACAGCATTGTGGAGTCAAACCGCCTGAAACACTCTCAGTGCATGGCTCTTCTTCTCCACAGACTCTCCTCTCTGAAGGGCCACGAGAAGTCAGTCTGCCAAGTCTCACAGCTGCTCAGCGGTTCAACCGATCTACGCAACGCCGGCAGCCATCAAAAGTGGCTTAACGTTGAAATCGACAACTCAGTGCTTCGCATAGAAAACTATGAAATGCGTCTTTTGTTGCACACCTCTTCTTCATTCATTTCCAGACAGCCAAACTTTTCCAAACATGACAAGAACGATGCCAAACTGAAGCAAAAGCTGAGAAAATGGTGTGATGAAAACCCACTCGATGGCCAAACTCTTGAATCATGTCGCGCTTTTATCAGCCCTGAAATTGAAGTCTCCTCGGGATTGAAGCAAAATGATAGTTTGTTGTTTAATTTCAGCTCAAAGTTGTCAGAAAACGGGCTAACTAACTTGAACCCTTCTGAAAACTTAGCAGGTTATGATGAAGCCGCGTCACTGATACATTACATAATCCTCAAAGCCTTCATTTGTTCATCGTTGGCCAATCAGAGCTTAGCAAGTGGGAATGAACCAAACTGGAGCAGTGCAGATGGGAGTTTGTTTGAAGTGACGCTTCTACCAACTCCTCTGTCTAGCTTGGAGTACACTTCTTTCTCAAGTCTCATACTGACAGCTTCCATCTATCTCAACCAGCTTCAAAGCCTAATCAGTCGGCTGGGGAAAAACTTCCCGAAGGAGCTGAAGCTTCTAAGAACTCACATCAAAGAATCAGCAGGTCAAAACATAGACAAGATTTCAAAACAGCAGGAGAACGCCGAGAAGTTTCTGAATGTTTTGTCAAACTCGGAAGTTGCGAGCACACTTCAGAAGATAGCGGACGGGTACACAAAACAGTTCAAAAGACAACGGGACAAATACACAAAGGCTCTCATTAAACTACAGAGGATGAGAGGGGAGGAGGAAGAGGGCGCGAAAGAGGGTTGTTCACGCTGTCTCAAATGTCGCCCATCGGTTGTCGACCACCCGAAGACACATCCGAAACATGCAGAGTCACAGGTGAGCTCTAGTAGCGCTTCATGTAAAAATATCGAATTTGATTGGCTGAAAGTCCAACAATCAGAAACGAAATAACCTCAGTAATCTTATATCGTGCCCATGATCGAATGGGGGGAGGGGTGTAATTCCGCACGTACACCAAAACCCTAGTAAGTTGGTCCTAAAATCATAAGAATTGGGTCCTAGAAAATGGGTCCTAACCTATACCAAAATACTAGGAAGGACCCCTGTCCTAGGAGTTTGTAAACAAAGTAGTTTTCTACCCTCATAATAGATGAGCCCCTACTCAAGATCTTGCTAAGCTAAGCCCGACATCATATATATGGTACACAATTTTTTCTGATGTCATTTTTGTGGGTCCTAGCTAATTTGTGCTTGATAAATTGGGATATTTCTTTCGGGCAAATGTAATTTCGACCTAGTTGAAAAAGGACTTTATGGTATACAACAAATTTTTTTTGGCAGCGTAGCTGAACAGCTTGAAGCACTAAACTTTTTCTCAACTTGTGCTATCAACTTGTCCTCGACAAAACTTTTAGTTAAAAGATATTAATATGAAAAGACTCTCCATACCCTCTAAGAATGGAGGCTTTATCTTGGCAGAATATAAGCGAATGATAAATTTGTCAAACTTTGAAATGAGAAAAAAGAAAGTAAGAGGAATTTGGAGCAGAGTAGACCTTGATAAAAAACAGTCACAATTTAGGCTACTTTCAACAACGGAAAAAATTTAGAAAGGTAACTCTCGACAAGGAAAGAAACGTAGAGTTTTTCGCGAAGAGAAGGAAACATGAAAGAAAAAATACAAGTTAACTTTCAAAGATCAGTTTTTTTGAATGAGCTTCAACAATGACTTGATGCAGTACTGAAAAAAATTTTGATATTGTGAGCGACCTAGTTGGTGCTGAATATCAAAATATATTTGATCACTTTTTCTATTTTAACTCGGTTCAGGTCGATGATTAAGTTGAGAGGAAAATGTCTAAGTTTTAACAAAGTATCAAAACACAAAAAACGCGCGGTGTTTCATCTTATTAAGCACCACCATTATCTGGAGAATTTGAAAACCATCTGCAAGAATTCTTTTGTTTCCAGCGGTTTGAAACTCTGCAGGATAGAGAGATGTAGAAAAAATGATCAATAAACGCGCAAAAACGCAGAACTACTCCAACTGGTTCAGAAATAGTTCGCGAAACTTTTTTGTTCTAAATCAAATTTGTCCTAAACGTTCTTGCTGACGAAAATTTTTCTAGATTCAGGTTTTGTGTTTTTTGTTCAAAAGATAATTTAACTGCGGCACTTTAGTTAGGTTGAAAATATTTGGTGGCTTGTTTGCTAATGACGACTGTCCCCTGAAAAAATATTTAATGGACTCCGAGTTTTTGCAAATGCATGCAATTATGCACTGTTCATCCGGATTCGTAAATCATTTTTTTAAAGAGAGTCTCACCTACTGTAACACAGAGCCTAAACACTATAATGATAAATTATTGGGTCATTTGATTGATATAGTTTTCTGTCAATTAAATTGCTTGAAAGAAGACAACACCTTATGATTAAATATTTATTTAAGGTTAAGCGAGGAATAAGTTGGGCTAGAAGTTGAAGTATTGAGCTACTCAAAAACTTTTTAAGGGCAGAGGTTTGCCTTCACTACTTCAGACTGCAGCAAATTTTCCATTTTCTTGCCTCCAGCAATTTACTTACCCGGCCTGAATTGGGATTGTCTGATTACCTTTACATGATTTAAATCAGGTACTTCAAAACTTTATGAAGAGAATTTGTTGCGCCGCTTTCTCCGCTGAAAGTGAAAAAAAAACAGTTTTTGGACAAATACTTGGACCTTTTGCTGAAAACTTTGATGATTTGGGCGGATGATTTTGTGCGTGGACGAACGCAATGAGTGAAGTTAGGGTTTCTGAAAACAATAGAACGTAGTGACTGAAGGCGCTAAAACTTAAAAAGAGAACTGGACTATAACCTCAGGAGAAGAGCTGGCTACGAGGAAGGAATTTTTTCTTGTTGTTAATTTTTTTGTAAACTTCAAGAAATTCCGGTGTAGAAGAAGTTGGACAACAAGCAGCGGCTATATCTCCTCGAATTAGAGTTTAAAATCGAACTTTTTCTAGATGTTCAAAAGAAACCAAACAGCATTTGATTGCCACATGAGAAAAAAGCTTGTCAAAATTAGTATAGAAATTTCACGCGCAATCAAGTTCTATACTGTTTTGAGTCAATTTTTGGTTATCATGATTAGTTTTCGGGAAAAAGCAGAAATTTATCAGTACAAATTTTTTTTTTCCAGTGTCAGATATAGAAGCAGCAACAGCAGAAAAAGCTCATGTATAAGAATTAAAAGAGTTCGTTTAAAAATGGACTAAGTGTGAAAAAATCAAACAGTTTGATAACCTTATTACTTTGCCAAGAAATAAGGTGGTATCTGTTGCAAAATAGGTTGGATGTCCAGTTTTACAAAGTTTTTGCATTCTCAAACTTTTACTCACAGAACTAAGTCCCAAAAAACATGAAAAATTTCTCAAAATTATCCGGCTAAGTTGTTTGCCAACAACAAAACCGAAGGTAAAAACAAACTAATCCTTACGTTGAAAAGATTTTTCATGGTGATAGTGATATTTTTCGGATCCAAAAAAAGTGTTAGTGTTCAGTTTTTCGAAGGAAATTACTTTCTCTGAATCAAAGACTGTCCTATATATAATTTTTTAAAACATGTATCTGCGTTCTCAGCGAAAATTTTCTCGCAAAAAATTTGATATCCAATAGATCCGTTTCTGTAAGAAATTTAGAAATTTCTTTTCAATTTTTGTTGATTCAAAAGAAATTAGAAAATTTTTTTTTTTATCAGATTAACCTAAACAGGTAGACACAGAGGTATATGATAAGCAAAACTTGTTGCGTTATAGTCAAAAGTCAAGTGCGGCTTTTTTGATCACTTCACGCGATGGAAATTCATCTCAAATCGCCTCGTAACGCCGATTTAACAGATCTGCTAGGGAAAACACTTTAATTTATCTAATTTTTTGCGAAGCTGTGACAAATTAGTTTATAATAGCATCTTTGGACACTTTTTAATCAATTGGGACCCCTTACAACAGGTTCATAGATATGTTTTCTCATTTTTAACACAGATTGGTCCAAAAATTTCCCTTCTACCCTACTGAAATCAAAAACTTATCCCATCATAAACAAAAAAAGGAATTTTGAGCAATTTGCAATTGAAACCTGACCGTATGAAAACTTTCAAATTGAGAGATCATAGCAATGGAATCGTAGACAATGGAAGTTGCAATTATCAAAAAACTCTAGACAGTATAGAAAACGTTTCATCAGTAAAAAAAAATCAATCTACTTGAGATTTGGCGCCA